>NC_133328.1:600052205-600352205 GCF_042186555.1 Aquarana catesbeiana | reverse complement strand
TTTATAGTTTACTGTATACAAAATAAACCTATGAAATAACCTTTTTTTTTTATTCCATCCCTTACAGTTACCATGGCAGGAGACAGCTTTAAAGTTCCAGATAAATACATTTCTGAAATACTAAAAGAATTGTTATTTGGCTGCCCTATGTAAAAAATGGCCCAATGCCACTTTCATTTCCTGAGCTTGTTTTAAAACAAAGAATATGTGTGTATTATGCTTGGAAATAATTGTGACACCAGCGTGGGACTATAAAATTCAGCCAAAATTATTTTAATTTTTTGTGGATAAAGCAGGGAAAAAGTAAGAACCTCTGTTGGATTTTTAATGCTGTGGTCTTCCTGGGGAGATTTCCTGTTGCTTCCTGTCCTGACAACACCCTGTGTGGGGGGTATTTACAAAAACTGGAGAGTGCAAAATCTGGTGCAGCTCTGCATAAAAACCAATCAGCTTCCAGGATTTATTGTTAAAGCGTAACTGAACAAGCTGAATTAAGAAGCTGATTGGCTACCTGTTGGGGAGATCACCCTTAAGCCTACTACACACTAAGGCCGGGTTCACACCTATGCGAATTAGATGCGGGTTTCCCCGCATCCAATTTGCATAGCAGGAGAATATGACTGGCTCCCTATGGAGCCGGTTCACATATCTCCGTTACAGCTGCGGAGCACACTGCACTGTACGTCTTTGGCTCTGTTTCAGGGCCGAATTCAGGCATAGATTTGTCCCTGATTCGTCTCTGAAACGGGGAACAGGGACGCACAGGAGAAAGGGACGCCGGCTTCCAGTGTGAACCCGGCCTAATAGTTTTTTATTCGTTCAACCCAGCGGTCGGAGCCGCTGTACTTACGATCCAAGGTTAGTACAGTGATCTCCTCCAGAGCTGTTGTATTCTGACAGAGGGACCCACCAGAACACTCCAGTCAGCACTCTTTGCCATTGGCTGAGAATGTTGATTGGGAGCCAGTCGGCTACTGGTTTTCCAGCCTGCTCATCCAACAGAAGCCAACCAAACGTCCAGGTTCTGTCAGACCAGCTGACGTACACATGGCCGAATGTCGGCTGGTTTTTATTGGATCGGCCTATGTCTCCCGACATTGGCCTGTGTGTACTAGGCATTACTTTCTGTCAAAAGACACCAGTCAATGAGGGTAGAGCTTTGATAAAACCCCTGACAGATTTTTCTCCACTGGGGAGATTTCCCCTCATGGCCTGGTCTGTAAACCCTACAGGAAGTGAAAGGAAATCTCTCACTAAAGTGACAGCTGTCACTGAAATAAAAGTCCTCATTGGAGGATTCCCACTCCCATTCCTGTATCAGGGGCATCTCAAAATTTTGGATTTTTAATCAATTTCAATGCCAGTGACAATGGTCACCAGGATAAATAGAGCCTAAATCTCCCAGGTTCTGGCTTTATATACACTTTAACCACTTGCCGACCAGCCGCTGTCATTATACTGCGGCAGGTTGGCTCATTCCCACAAATCGCCGGCACTTTTAAGGGCAATAGCATGCGCGCGCTGCACAGAAAGCTACCCGGTGCGCGTGGCCCATGGACGCGATGTCCATTGGCCATCCGCGTTTGCGGGCATGAGACCCAGAACGGGAATGTGTGTATGTAAACTAAGATCCCCATTCTGACAGGAGAAGAGAGAAAGATCGGCTGTTCCTATTAGTCAGGAACAGCGATCTATCTCCTCCTCTAGTCAGTCCTATCCCACCACAGTTAGAAACACACATGAGGGAACACATTTAACCCCTTGATCGCCCCCTAGTGTTAACCCCTTCCGTACCAGTGACATTTACACAGTAAGCAGTGCATTTCTATAGCATTGATCGCTGTATAAATGTTGATGATCCCAAAAAAGTGTCAAACGTGTCCGATCTTTACCGCCGCAATGTTGCAGTCCCACTAAAAATCCATTACTAGTAAAAAAAAGAATTATAAAAACGCCATAAATCTATTTTGTAGACGCTATCACTTTTGCGCAAACCAATCAATATACGCTTATTGGGATTTCTTTTTTAATCAAAAATATGTAGAAGAATATATATTGGCCTAAACTGATGAAAAAATTTGTTTTTTTACGTTTTTTGGGGGGATATTTATTATAGCTTGTTTTGTTTATAGCTTGAAAAATTAAAAACCGCAGAGTACTCAAATACCACCAAAAGAAAGCTCTAATTGTGGGGAAAAAAAGGACGCCAATTTTGTTTGGGTACAGCATTGCAGAACCGCGCAATTGTCAGTTAAATCGACGCAATGCCGTATCACAAAAAATGGCCTGGTCATTAAGGGGGAAAATCTTCTGGGGCTGAAGTGGTTAAAAACAACATGCCCAAAATTCTGAGGCATAGTAAATGTGCCCTCTTTGTGACACAATCAGTCATTTTCTGGATTCATTAGAAGGGGCGGTGTAATGACAGTGAGTTCTGATAAACCCCAAACTGTGTGGAAAGAATGGGGAACTAGTACTAAACATCATGACACCCTTTTTTCCCTTCAGAATTCGAAAGCCAGTAATGAAAAAGTCAAATTTAAATTTAATGTCTGTGCTAGGCAGCCAAAGAAAGTGACATGTTTAACAGCTAACAAAGAATGTAGATGTTATAAACTACTAGCGAGCCCAAAATAGTCCCCTAATGAGACTTAGAAATGGCCCTGTTGAAAACAGGTGAGCAATACACATGTGTGATTCTAGAGTTTTTGATATCCTAGCCTACAGCTGAACTGCACAGAATTAGGTGTCATATACCCTCCATAGTTCTTATTGTAATGGCTTTACCTTCCTAAAATGGTCACGGTAATGTAGAAAAAGGTACAATTTAGTTAGACATCAAACATAATCCATTTACAATATCCAGAAGCCTACTAAGGCACATTAGATCTCTTAGCTTAGGTTCACACTACATGCGGTAAGAATGGATTTGGCACCGCATCTTAATCAAAACCCATCCACGCGAAGCAATTGCGGGGTGTATGTTAAGTTAATGACACCCCACAATCAATTTGCAAAAGGCAGCGCAATTTTCAGAATTTGATCGCATTGGTCCTGCACCAGTTTGGTGAGAATGCGGTGCGATTTAAGCCATACAAATCCATGGCTCACATCGCACCTCAGAGACACTGCATGTAATTCGCACAGGAATCTGCTGCAATTCCTGTGTGAATTACATGCAGTGCCTCGCAACCCAGCAATATGAACCCAGACTCAAGGAAAACATGCATAGGATCTATATCATGTTTGGTATCTAACAAATTGTAATTTCATTCTGATAAGTTATATGCTGATTACTAGATTGTGAAACCTTTTAATAAGGAGATGATAATGTGCCCAGGATAGTTGACAATTGACATTTAAGCCCCATACACACTATCAGCTTTTCTGCTGAGTTAGTCCTTCAGAGTTACCAAAACCATATAATATGAGGTCAAACCTTAGGCGTTTCAATGTGTATGCAATCAGGCAGGCCCTTGCACTACATGGTTTTGGTAAATCTGAAGGACTAACTCAGCAGAAAAACTGATATGCCGCGTACACACGAGCGGACTTTACGGCAGACTTTGCCCGGCGGACTTTTCGCCGGTGTCTTGCCGAATAAGTTCCTTCGGCGGATAGGTTCCCCCCCTGTACTGCGCAGGCACAGCACCTGCGCAGTACGTACTACTGTCGGCCGCCGGAGATAGCCGAAGCTCAAACGCTTCACTCAGCTGTACACGGCGCCTGCGCTCTGGGTCCAGGTTCCTTCCCCACTATCCAAGTGGACCTAGAGGGGGAATCTAAAAGTGCCGAGCGCAGCGAGGCTGTGCCCGAAGCGTGGCGAGCGAAGCGAGCCCGCGAGGGGCCCTCTTACAGGCGCCGTGTACAGCTGATTTTCAGCTGTTCCGCTTCGGCTATTTCCGCCGGCTTCTACTGCGCATGCGCAGTAGAGGGGGGAACTAATCCGCCGAGCAGGACTTTCTCGGCAGAACACCGGACTTTACGACGGACTTTCTGAATTAACGGACTTGCCTACACACAATCCACCAAAGTCCGTCGAATTCGTACATGATGACGTACGACCGGACTAAAACAAGAAAGTTCATAGCCAGTAGCCAATAGCTGCCCTAGCGTGGCTTTTTGTCCATCGAACTAGCATAAAGACGAGCAGACTTTTCGACCGGACTCAATTTCAACGGATTGATTTAAAACATGTTTCAAATCTAAGTCTGTCCAACTTTTGAGAAAACAAAGTCTGCTGGAGCCCACACACGATCGAATTGTCTGACGAAATCCAGTCCGCCGGGCAAAGTCTGCCGTAAAGTCCGCTCGTGTGTACGCGGCATAACTCAGCAGAAAAACTGATAGTGTGTATGGGGCTTAAGGGTTTGTCCGCTGGGCAACATAAAATACTCCAGAACACCTTCAACAGCGTTGAGTACGGAGCAGTGAAACAAAAATAGAAAATTTCACATTTGAGTGCAGTCATTTACTCGCATAAGCATGTTTACTCGCCTATAAGCAAGTTTGCGCGAGTATAAATGAGTATATTACACTGGCAATGAAGAATTTTACTCGTCTATTCACTTACACACCTTTACACATCGATACTCAACATTACTCAGGTCTTTATACACAGTTTTTTTACTCACAGACTTTCTGTCAACAAGTTCCTGAGTAAACATAAGCAAATTATTACGTCCGTGTGCAACTTGCCTTAGGGAGAGAAACTGCGGGATAAGAGAAACGTGCAAAGGCCTGGGTGTCCTACGTGTGTAGAAGTTGCTGCATTTTGTAAAAGTTTTTGGTTTCGTTTTTACATTGTAGAATGGGGTGCCTCATTTGAAAGAGAGCCCTAAATGAAAAAAGGTTGAGATCCACTGCAATAGACTGCGATTTCTTCAGAGACTGTGTTACATCATCCGTCTGCCCCAGACTGAGAATTTCCGCAGAAAATGTAGTCAGTTGTTTAGAGAAGGTGTTGATGTTGAAGATAATCAAGAATGGTACTGGCAAAAAGTGTTGCAGTTCAAGTGTCACAACAATTGGTCATTTACTTGTGACTACTATTAACCACTTGACGTGCATTGCTTTAACTGACAATTTCACAGTCATGCAACGCTGTACCAAAATAAAATGTATGTCCTTTTTTCCCACAAATAGAGCTTTCTTTTGGTGGTATTTGTTCACCTCTGTGGTTTTTATTTTTTGCACTATAACGGACAATTTTGAAAAAAAAAAAAGATATGTTTTACTTTCTGCTATAAAACATATCCAATAAAAAAATACAATTTCTTCATAAATTTAGGCCAATATGTATTCTGCTACATATTTTTGTTAAAAAAAAAAAATCCCAATAAGCGCATCATTTTTTGTTTACGAGAATTTTCTAGTGTCTACAAACTATGAGATATATTTATGAAATTTTTATTTAATTTTTTTTTATACTAGTAATGGCGGCGATCAACGACTTATAGCGGGACTGCGATATTGCAGCGGACAATCGGACACTAACTGACACTTTTGATTCATTGGGGGAACCAGTGACAATGATACAGTGATCAGTGCTAAAAATATGCACTGTCACTGTACTAATGACTCAGGCTAGGAAGAGGTTAACCACTTAAGGACCGGAAGGATTTGCCCCCTAACGACCAGGTCATTTTTTGAGATATGGCACTGCGTCGCTTTAACTGACAATTGCGCGGTCATGCGACCTTGTACCCAAACAAAGTTGACGTCCTTTTTTTCCCCACACATAGAGCTTTCTTTTGGTGGTATTTGATCAGCTCTGCGTTTTGGTTTTTTTTTTGCGCTATAAACAGTATTTTTTACTTTTTGATATAATAAATATCCCCGCAAAAAATAAAAGTAAACACATTTCTTCATCAGGCCAATAGGTATTCTTTCACATATCTTTGGTAAAAAAAAAACGCAATAAGCGTATATTGATTGATTTGTGCAAAAGTTATAGTGTCTACAAAATAGGGGGTAGATTTATGGCATTTTTATAAATTTTTTTTTTTTACTTGCAACAGCGGCGATCTGCAATTTTTAGCAGGACTGCGACATTGATCGGACACTTTTGATACTTTTTAGGACCAGTGACATTTATATAGAGATCAGTGCTATAAAAATGCACTTATTACTGTATTAATGACACTGGCAGGGAAGGGGTTAACACTAGTGGCGATCAAGGGGTTAAATGTGTTCCCTGGGAGGTGTTTCTAACTGTGGGGGGATGGGACTGACTGGAGAAGTAGAAAGCTTGCTGTTCCTAATCACTAGGAACAGCAGATATCTCTCTACTCCCCTGTCAGAACGGGGATCTGTTTGTTTACATTCACAGATCCCCATTCTGGCTCTCTGTGGAGTGATCGCGAGTGGCCGGCGGACATCGCAGATGCCGGCCACGCGCATCGGCTCCAGCATCACGCTGCGGGAACACGTGCCCCCCTACCACTCTTAAAGCGCAAAAGAGCCAACCTGCTGCAGTATAATGATGGTGGTTGGTCCTTAAGCGCTTAAACATCTAGGGCGATCAAGGGGTTAACTGTGTGCCTAGCCAGTGTTTTTGTGTACCATGTTGTTTGCTTTGCACATACAAAAAATCCATTTTACATAGGCAGATCTCAGTTCTGTGTGTTTTACCGACGATTGGCGGGTGCCAGAGGATATCCAGTGCCCGGCACCAGAAGATCGGCTTTTGCTGTGAAAAATCACAGCAGAAGCGGCCCACAGGTGGCGCTCATGCACCCCTTGCAGACGGAACTACAGAGTCACATATATATATGTGATTCTGCACAGGAGAGCTGCCCTGTAGCAGTAAAACTGCTATAAGGGGGTCTATAAGTGGTGACTAGAATACTAAAGCCGAAGTTATCTGGTAATTTATTAGGCACTCTGGGCTCTTATGAGGAAACTAATGATATGGGAGGTGAAAAATATAGAGCACTGTGTGATACCTGCATGTCAGTGTTGTATAATTACAGGAAACACAGAAAGTGTTTCACAGTACAATATATTAATAAGGAATATCAGTTCATGATTGGTACCACATCCCGTGATAGATAGAACAAAAAATAGTTGGATGATGGGACTTTAAAGGTACCAGATCCTCCTCATGGAATAATACTGACAAAGTGATGTAAAATTTAATGAAATTTATTATAAACTTCTATAACACAAATAGACATAGCAGCATGAAAAAATCCCCAAACAGCAACAATATGTGTAGGTCTACAGTACATCCCCTAAATCAAGATAGGCTAATATCTCTATAATTTTGCACAGATGCAGCCATGTACATCCATGGCATGCACCAGTGCTAGTACAGGAAAAAGCTCTACACCCGACGCGTTTCGCTTGACAGCTTCTTCAGAGGTTCTCTTAAAGGAAGGGTGAATGCACTGTAGTTGCTGTAAAAAAGAGAAACATGCCAATCGAATTGCATATTTATACATTGTTTCAAAACAGTAACATCACTTACATTGAAGCAAAGTGTGTCACAGTGTCACCAAATGCCAAAGCTTTTAAAATATGAAAATCACCCCTAAATAGGGGAAGAGCCTATTCACCCCCAAACACCAACACCAGCAGATGACATGGCTCCCCAAATCATCACTGACTGTGGAAACTTCATACTGGACCTCATGCAACTTGGATTCTGTGCCCCTCCACTCTTCCTCCAGACTCTGGGACCTTGCTTTCCAAATAAAATGCTAAATTTTCCACAGTCAGTGATGATTTGGGGAGCTATGCCATCTGCTGGTGTTGGTCCACTGTGTTTTATCAAGTCCAAAGTCAGCGCAGCCCTCTACCAGGAAATTCTAGAGTTCTTCATGCTTCCCTCTGACCAGCTTTATGGAGATGCTGATTTCATTTTCCAGCAGGACTTGGCACCTGCCTAGACTGCCAAAAGTACCAATACCTGGTTTAATGATCATGGTATCACTGTGCTTAATTGGCCAGCAAACTAGCCTGATCTAAACCCCATAGAGAATCTGTGGGGTATTATAGTTACATATAGTTATAAAAATATAGTTACATATAGTTAACATAGTAGGTGAGGTTGAAAAAAAGACACAAGTCCATCAAGTCCAACCTATGTGTGTGATTATATGTCAGTATTACATTGTATATCCCTGTATGTTGCGGTCATTCAGGTGCATATCTAATAGTTTTTTGAAACTATCGATGCCCCCCGCTGAGACCACCGCCTGTGGAAGGGAATTCCACATCCTTGCCGCTCTTACAGTAAAGAACCCTCTACGTAGTTTAAGGTTAAACCTCTTTTCTTCTAATTTTAATGAGTGGCCACGAGTCTTGTTAAACTCCCTTCTGCGAAAAAGTTTTATCCCTATTATGGGGTCACCAGTACGGTATTTATAAATTGAAATCATATCCCCTCTCAAGCGTCTCTTCTCCAGAGAGAATAAGTTCTGTGCTCACAACCTTTCCTCATAACTAATATCCTCCAGACCCTTTATTAGCTTTGTTGCCCTTCTTTGTACTCGCTCCATTTCCAGTACATCCTTCCTGAGGACTGGTGGCCAGAACTGGACAGCATACTCCAGGTGTGGCCGGACCAGAGTCTTGTCGAGCAGGAGAATTATTGCTTTATCTCTGGAGTTGATCTCCTTTTTAATGCATGCCAATATTCTGTTTGCTTTGTTAGCAGCAGCTTGGCATTACATGCCATTGCTGAGCCTATCTTCTATCAAGAGAAAGATGAGAGACACCAGACCCAACAATATAGATCAGCTGAAAGCCACTAGCAAAGAAACCTGGGATTCCATAACACCTCAGCAGTGCCACAGGCTGATCGCCTCCATGCCATGCCGCATTGATGCAGCAATTCATGCAAAAGAGGCCCCGACCAAGTTTTGAGTGCATACTATACTGTATATGGACATACTTTTATGTAAGCCAACATTTCGGTATTAAAAACCCTTTTTTTTTTTTTTGGTCTTATGTAATATTCTAATTTTCTTAAATACTGAATTTTGGGTTGTCACTAGCTGTAAGCCATTATTATCAAAATTTCTGATCAAAATCAGAAAGAAATGCTTGAAATATATCACTCTGTGTATAACTCATCCATATAAAATATATGAGTTTCACTTTTTGAATTAAATTACTGAAATAAACTTTTTGATGATATATTCTAATTTTATGAGATGCACCTGTATGTAGAATATGCATCAGGTGCACTCAATGGGGCTTGCAACAGGAGGAATTTACCAATGTAGTTTAATCAATGTCAATGCTTCAGCGGGGCACAGCCCGCCTTTCTCAAGAAACATTAGTGAGATCGAGGTGGGGGAAGTACCTATAGAAGGAAGCAGGTCAATGGTATTCAAATTTCCGGATGTCAGGTTTGAAAATTCTGCGAAAACATAGCGATGAAACAGGGTATGGGTGGTAGGACAGATAAGTATAAAGTGTTTTCTTTTGCACGTATGGGTGGTGGAACCGGTGAATATCAAAGGTTTTCATTTACAAGTATGGGTGCTGGGACCCGTGACTATCAAATGTCTTCTTTTGCAGTTAAATTTTTAATGGTGACAGGATCACTTTAACTAAGCTACTGTATATGCCATGCTTGACAACTGGCCTTAACCAACAAGAAGGCCAGGCTCCTAAGGATCCTTTCACATGGGTTTTCCAATCAGGTCCACCTGTCATTTTTTTCAATGTCTATGGACAGGTGGATATAATGTGTCCATTTACATCTGCTTACCTCCGAGTCTGTCCAGGACTAGAAAAAAAAATGGAAAAGAACTGCGTTCTCTTCCTTGTTTTTCTGGACCTAAACATGACTGATCGAAGGTAGCCTGATGTAAACGATGCAAGTCCGCTTCCATAGAACAAGCATGGGTTCAGAAAGGTCCAAGTACAAAAAAAACTGAACAGGCACAGATGTCACAAAAGTGCAATTTGGTTCAGCAGGGGATCTGTTTACTGATCCCGTGCAGATTGGACTAGCAAAGCCTATGTGAAAGGAACCTAAGCTTGGAAAATCCAGTCAATCACAGTTTCAAATTAGCCATCGTAAGAGGGGAACACCTACTCACTTACATTTAGATGGATAAATAGATGTAACCCATGGCTTTTTGCTTTGCTCTGTACAGTACAGAGCCTGTCTCCTTTGTCTTCAGTTTTCAGAAGAATAATAGGACAAAGGCTCCAGAAAGCGAGAGCTCCTGGAATTATTGAGGATGGTGACATGCTGACTGTGCTGGCCTACTTCCTATAACATTATTAGATTTATAGAAGCATTTGCTCTAACCAGGCAGCTCTGCTGTACAAGCAAATGCATATCATAATTATAGTGCACAAGGACAGTTCCTCCTGCTATCTGCATTTTATGATGAATTATCCTTTTTTTTTTCATTAAGTAAATATTGGAATTTGGATCACACCCACAATCTATTCTGAGTTAACTTTTCCTCCTGCTGTGACCCAGTTCTTCCTATGTGGGCCATAGAAGCCTGGCATTCAACAAGGCTAGGAGGCTTCTCACATCTTTAAAGGGGAATGACGGTCAAAAATGTAACCAAAAATGATTTGTACATTGTTATTATGTTTACCTAAAATATGTATGTTCTTTATGTCAAAGAGTTGTATCCTTTTATGGAGCCTTCAGCTCCAGCTATTTCTGCCAAGCCAACAGGTTTTGTAAATCTGTTTACGGGCCATGAACATTCAAGAATTTGATAAGTATTAACGGAGAATTATGGCCAAAGCTCTTTTGGCCATATTACTCCTGTGGGCTACAGAAGTGCGCTTCATTCTGCACTTCTGTGATCTGTTTTCAGCCAACAGTGTCTGCTGTCAGTTGACATCACTCAACTGGTCCAGGCTTTGGATCCATCCCAAAATTAATGCCTGATCCACCCAGATGCCTGGAGCAGTAGCTGGCTCAGCCTTTTAGTGAGCCACTAGAAGACTGAGCCAGCCGCTCCTGTGAGCCACTAGAAGGCTGAGGCAGCGTCCCCTCCACAGCCCAGCTCTCCAGTGAGATCTGGAGGGGCAGAGCAGAGAGTCGATGACTGACAGTCACTGGCTCTCTGCTCACTTAAGGCCGAGAACTGAGCGATCAGTGGTGTTTGTTTCCTCAGTTCTCGGTCTTAAGGTGTCGAACTGATGCTGCATCCACCTTGGTGAGTATAAATGTTCATTTTTTTTTTTAATTCCCATACTTCTCTTTTAAATTAGGCCTCATGCACACAGGGCGTTTTTACAGTCGCTTTTTCCTGGATTTAGTAGTGGCTTTGCAGCTCGTTTTTTCTAACGCCCCTTGTGTGCATGAGGCCTTAGACTTAAAACAAACCCTAACTGACCTCTCTAGTTAAATAGATGTAGCGGTGTAGTTGCCACTAGTAACAAACAATCCACCAATTCACCCCGCTGCCAGACTTCATACATCACTTGCAGAGACAATGAACAGTCTTTTGCAGGTTTTGTTATTGTTGTTTTATTGGGGATACAACTTGGCTAGGGGAAAGGGTATATGGGATACCCATAGAATCTTTTAACTGCCATCATATTTTGAAGATTAAGCACAATGGCACATAGTTAGAGCCAGAAGAGGTGATGTGCATAAAATATGAATATGATCTCCTCCTGCATCTCCATGCAGACTGTTGCTCCTGCTCTGCTTAACTCCCGCAGACTATTCCTTCCAAGAATTCCCCATCCCTCACCGTGTGAAGGATGAGGACGTCACTCTTGACCATGTAAAAGTGATGGTCCCAGAACTTTTTCGCCTCCTGCACAAACTTATTTCCTCCTGCGCAAACTTATTTCCTGAGGTTAAATAATGTCACATCTTCTTCTGCTGAGCAATAAGGACCAACTCTGAATAAGTCCCTAAGCAGGCTCTGGTTGCTCACTGCTACTAGGCCTAAGGCCTGCAGCACCTCTCCCTGGAGGCCTAGTAGTTTAAAAGCATTCTTATGGATGGTGGACTACTGTTCCCGGCTAGCCCAACTTGCAAACCCTGTGCCCTCAGGCCACATCGATTTGACACAGATCCCCACAGTCTCTCCTCTTATCCAGGACTCCTCATTATTCACCGTGTAAATGATGAAGACTTGCTAATGACCGTGTAGAAGGAAAGTTCCTTCACAGACTTCCTGGCACATCCAGCCCTCCACTGTGGTAACACTCACCGACCTTCCACTGCCCTGAGTCCTTGATGAGGAACTTGACTGAACCATTTGTTTCAAGCCTCACCTGCCCCTCTGCTCTAGGAGTTCTTTACCAACGACCGTGTGGTGATAAAGACATTGCCAATGACCAGCTCTCCCTGGGCCTCCTCCTGCAATCGGTACCCCCCGCACCCCCCCCCCCCCCCGATGGGGGTGCCCTCCTGCTGCTGCCTAGTATTCCATTCCTCACTTCACTCAGCCAACATCTCACTCCAGTGGCATGTTACCTCAGCTTATATAGGAGGCCTGCCCCTTGCTAATACCAGATGGGGATTGGTCAGGGCTACCACATGAGCTGCCTGCCACTCCAGTTCTAGGCCTAGCCCCTTTTCCAGAATATTCTCCCTGGAAGCAGGGGAGGCGCCTCAGAACTGGAGTACCGGTGGTCACACCCACTGCTACTCTGACCACTCCCAGCCCCCAGATCAAAACAGACAGGCCCATCTTGCAGCTAAACCTTTCATCTGATTTCTAACTTGCTGTATTTGTAAATTCCAAAAGCCAACATAAAGGCATAGTAGTGGTAAAAAAAAGCACTTCTGGGTTTAACCAATCTTTTTTTTTGTACAATTCTCCTTTAAGGGGGCGTGACAAGGGGTGTGTCCTATGCCTGCATACTTTTGCTGACAGGTGTCCTTCATTCCCATCTCAAAAAGTTGGGAGGTATGAGAAATACACTGCAAACCAAATTCGCTATTTCATTCATTTTCAATATTCAAACCAAATTCCTGCATCCGTCCATGTCTCCATGCTTTATTGTGCTGAGAAATCACTTAGAAAAACACCCACTAGCATTTCTGGCAGTGGCCATCTTGAGCAAGGGCAGATGGTTTATGTAGCAATTACTTCCTGGAATCCATCTGCCCTTAGTTCAGGCATACCAGCAGGAGAGCGTGCTTAGCTGAGAAAACCCCTCCTCTCCTCCTAAAGACTCCTGGGATGTATGACATCATTTGCCTAGGCATGGGAACTAGAAAGTAACTAAAAAAGAAAACTGTTTAAACAAGTAAATATGGTCTATTTTCCTATCTATTTACTAATGCTAACAACTTGAGGATTCAAAATAGTTAATGTTGATTGAGACTGAAGTTGCACTTTAAGTTATATTGCAATAAGAAGGACTCAAGGTAGGGGGAGGGGTCATTTGTGGTAGGGCCTTAAATGGCAAAAAAGTACAGTAGCCTGTACTGGGGATCAATGCTGTCTTGGTATGTATACTGTACATCCGTACATACTACAGTTCCCCTGCCCCTCATTGGAATACATGTTCCATTGTGCATTTCCAGTTAACTTGGCTACTTAATATTCTCTACCCCCTATGGATTAAAATATGAGATAAGGATGATCAATAATGCAGCATAGTCAGTCATGAGTAATAAAACGCTGACCTCTGTGTAAAAGGAAATATTGATCCATCTGCTAAAATGCAGCAGCTCAGTCAGAAGGAAACGTATTTCACTATTGTGAACAGCCTGCAGGTAGCAAGTTACGGCTTATATAATTTTCTACCAAGCCCCAAAACCCCAGACACGCTTGTTACATAGAAACACATCTGCACACAGTAATAATGCAGAATTGTTCTTTCTCGCTTTTTACCACTAAAGCAATGTTTTTCTGTTTAACATTTAAAAGGCATCTACAATATTTTTAAATATGAGAATGTCATTGGAATAAAGGGAACTTGGCATGTACAAAATGTTCCCAAGCTAGAATTATTTTCCAAAAGAGGGTATTACAAAGTGCCTACAGGTGTTTGGTGCTCTTCCCGGAAAGTCTTCTTACACGAACCTTCAGAAATGACATGGAGTCTTTACATGTTTCTCATCCTTCAGCTATCCAATGGGTGCCTCTCAGTTTGCTATTGAGGCTTTGTCATCGGATAGTGGGATGGTGGAGTTGAGGCTGAGGGCCATACAAACAGTGTATCTGGATTCAGGAGATTATCCTGGTGCTCACGAAAAAGTTGACTCGGGGAGCTTGCAGGTCCTCGTGGTGCTACCTTTAGAACATGCTAATCCAGAAACCATTTTTTTTTTGCATGGCAGGTTTGCATAAAAAAGGGGTTCCCTAGGTTTAGGTCTATCCCCTTGGTGCCCAACCTGAGGACTGAGGACCACATGTAGGCCCTTGATACCTCTTGTGCAACCATCTGATCTCAGTAGTCAGTGGTAAGACATGTGGACTAAAAAGCTCTACCTCCTAGCAGTTTTTTTTGTTTTTTTAGGCCCCTTTTACACCAGTGGACCGATCGGGTCTGCCTGTCCTTTTCAGGCGGACCCAATCCAACCACCCATTGATCTCTATGTGGCGGCAGATGTCAGCGAATATGTGTCCAGTGACACCCGCTGGCATCTGATCCGGGCCACTAGAAATCAGATGGAAGGCGATGCATTCACCATCCGTCTGGCGGATCGGATGACAACCAGATGGTTGAGGCTGTGTCCGTGTCCGCTCTGCATAGCGGAGTGGACCTGTCATCCATCTGCTCAGCGGGGATCAGAGAAAGGAGTATGCAGTTGGACGGATCCGCTCCATCTGAAAGGGGCCTAATGCCGTGTACACACGAGCGGACCTTCGAAGGACTGAACTCCGAAGGACTTTTTGACAGACTTTCGATGGAGTTCTGACAGAGTTCCAACGCAACGGACTTGCCTACACACGATCACACCAAAGTCCGACTGATTAGAATGTGATTACGTACGACTGGACTAGAATGAGGAAGTTCATAGCCAGTAGCCAATAGCTGCCCTAGCGTCGTTGTTTGTCCGTCGGACTAGCATACAGACGTACGGATTTTTCGACCGGATTCGAGTCCGTCGGAAAGATTTGAAACATGTTCTGTTTCTAAAGTCCGTCTGATTTTTCGACAGCAAAGGTCCAATGAAGCCCACACATGATCGAATTGTTGATTCTCACCTGCTGCTTGTGTTGAAACTAACACATGTATTTCAGTCACTGAGGAATATATGTGGGAAGCGCCATATGTTTTGGGACATTAGGTTTAGGATATGTGTTCCTTTGGGGGTTGTTGGGTCTGCATGTGTGGGTGGGTTATTTGTGGGTGCCTCTATGGTGCAAGCAATGTACAGGTGGTGTTTGGTTGTGGTGCAACAATTTGGACCCACAATTGTTGATTGGTTGGATATGATGGTTTATATGCATGTTACTATCAGTTGGTGGCCCACTATATACATCCAAATCAGTTCTCTATGCTTGGATTTGACCATATGGTCACATCCATTAACTGATGACTACCACTATATGTATAAATGATGTTATACGGATTATTTATGCTTTAATATTCCAGATTTCCACGTGAAACTGGCCTTTTTCCACCTAAGGTGCGATCCGATGTCTGCCAGACTTGGATGGATCTGACACTATTGACTACATATTGGGTATTGGCTCGGCTCCTTGATTTGCTGGTGGCCACATATATCTTGAATTTTTTGTATTGGTGAGCACAATATTTGTTATAACTCTTTTGCCAAATGTTTACTATGAAAAATGATTTAAGCAACTGTAGATTTTATGTGATTGTAATGATGTTCTCTTTGAATTTAATTGATACATCTAGACGCATGTCTGAAGTTCCCTGAAGAAGCAGAGATACATCTGCGAAATGCGTTGGATGCTCAAGAATTCCTTTATCTTTTGCTGGGAACAAGTATCATTACTGACAATATGATTCATGTTGTTTACACATCGAGATACTTTCTTTTATGAAAATGTTATGTATATTTGTACAATAAATATGATATTTTAAACATAATGCATCATATCTGTGCTCACCTCAGTGACGGCATCACATCCTTAAAAGTCCTGGTTCCATATGGGAAAGATAAACTCTTTCCAATTTTCTTGTATATGAATAAAGAGTGAATCTTGTAATGGAGACACTAGTTCTGGTGACAACCAGGGATTCTCTCAATTTGGAATGATTTCCTTTAACTTCCTGTTTTGGTTTTTGGACGAGAAGTGAAGGGAAATCTCCCCAGTGGGGCACAGATGGAAAAAAAACTAACCCTCCCTTACACTATCCAAAGTGAAAAGAAAGGTTTTGCCTTTGGTTCTACTTTAACCCAGTGTAGCCCCCTGGTCCTAAACTGGGGCTATAATGCAAATTTAGTAGCTGGGCTATAGGCAGCTCAGACTGATTGTAGAGTTTATATCTCTGGTCTTTCTCTAAGCTAAATTTGGTTGTGCATTTGTCCCTAGTGCCTCAGGCCATAGTATGAGATGGTACAACTAGACTGGGTTATGAATATTTATATTTCTTCCAGTCAGCCCACTAAGAGGTTCTTTGCCACTTGTGCATTCTGGGAGATTATATATATTTGGGCTGGACCATGTGTTCGCTCTCTTGCCTGAGGCCTCTGGCTTGAGGAGGTGCTGCTGAAGTGAGCTCTGCATGTAGGCCCAGAAGCCTGTCTGGGGCCTACTAATGCTGAGGTGGTCCTGAGGCTGTCTTGCCCAATGTGGGAGAAGCCATACCAAGGTGAGAAGACCCAGGGGAGAGAGAACCCAACTATGTAAATATGTAACCATTGCTGGAGAGAGCCAGGATGAAGGCTGGTCTCTCAGAAGGACCTGACGACTCATTTGGAGGATGCACCAGAATCTAAAAACGTGCTTACAGTGTTGGCAGGTCAGCTTAAAGGTTCTCACACTGTGAAGCTGTACTTTTTCTGGATCCAAGGAGCCTGTAAGTGATCTGCTACTGGTATCCGAGACACCTAACTCTCTCTCCTACTACCTTCTTCCAAGTTCCACATTAAAGCATTGAAAAGATCAAAGGTGACTGGTGCCCAATTTCTGTTCCAAACTCTCCATTATAGCCATGAACTCAGCCCTGGGGTAAATGCTAGCTCACTCCCTGCCTATGGAAGTTTCATCCTGCCCTTAGAAGCCCCAGGGAGGAGCTACACCAGTGCACGTTAAATGACATAACTGGTGTGATTCCAGCCTTAGTCTGGAATCAGTCCAGCTAATTTTATAAAACAGGAAACAGCAGAGGGCGCCAAATAAGTGCAGGAGCTTCCTGGCTCCTGAAGACACACTGAGGCTCAACAGCACATAGCACTAGGTGGATTACATGCTCTTATCTTTATATATCTTGTGAGTTGCCACTTGTTTTAATAACATTTTTTCAATATACTGTACTGCACTTATTTGGTGCCACAACTGATAGGTCTCTTTAAAGTTGGTTTTGCGTTGTACAGCATCTCCGCAGCACATCTGTGCCATTTCGCTCAAGTAATATTGCGAGGGTGAGCAAGGTCACGGCGTGAAAACACAAGAGAGAGATCGAGAAAATCCAGGAATATGAGCCAAATGAGTGCTATGTGACATTTCTAACCATCATGCCTTGCACGGCCCCACAACGGAAGCGAGAGATGACAGCGCCAACATTTTCTTCAACGGCTCCTACGGGTGTCTTTTTATTTATATCAACATCATTAAACATCATTAGAGGCGAGGAGAAGCATATTACAGAACATAAGCAATCACGATCTAGAGGTTTAATACCTGTAGCTTTTATTACGTGAAATAGCTCTTGATTGTATTTTGTTACCTAAAATAATTAAGGGCCATATTTCAGAAGCAACTAATGACTTTCATTCACTAGAAGCTGGAGGAAGGCTGCTGATATTTGGTCTGCCTCTCAAAGGCTCTTATCAATTATAGAAGACGGAGGACAGCAAAAGACTGTATGTGAAGGCTCCTTAGACATCACAGGTGTCTTCTCCACATCCCACTTGAGGTTACCTGGGATGCTAAAATAGCAAAAAAAATGATCGCCTTGTAAATCAACCCATTCAGTTTAACCACTTCAATACCGGACACTTTCCCCACTTCCTGCCCAGGACAATTTTCAGCGCTGTCGCACTTTGAATGACAATTGCGCGGGCATACAACACTGTACCCAAACTAAATTTTTATCATTTTCTTCCCACAAATAGATCTTTCTTTTGGTGATATTTGATCACCACTGGGGTTTTTATTTTTTGCTAAACAAACTAAAAAAGACCCAAATTTTTGGAAAAAAAAATAGTTTTTCTTCGTTTCTGTTATAAAATTTAGTTTTCTCCTTTACTGACAGTGACTGATGAGGCTGCACTAATGGGCACTGATGAGGAGGCACTGATATGTAGAATTGATGGGCACTGATATGCAGCACTGATGGGCACCGATAGGCTACACTGATATGCAGCACTGATGGGCACTGATAGGCGGCACTGATGGGCACTGTTAGGCGCCACTGATAGGTGGCACTGATAGGCGGCACTGATGGGCACTAATAGGTGGTACTGATGGGCGGCGCAGATGGGCACTGATAGGTGGCACTGACGGGCACTGATAGATGGCACTGGATAGGCAGCACTGATGAGGAGCTACTGACAGGCATTACTGATTGGCATCTGAAGGGCACTGACAGGCATTACTGATGGGGCACTGATTGGCACATTTATGGGCACTGATTGGCACTTTGATGGGCACTGACAGGCGTTACTGTTGGGGCACAGACTGGCAGCTGATGGGCACTGATTGGCAGCTTATGGGCACTTCTCATGGGGGCTGCGCTTAAAATCACTGTGCTGATTATCAGAGCAGACCACGCTGATTGGCTCTCCCTGTTAGCGCAAACAGAGGAAAGCCATTTACCGGCACTTCCTGGCTCACGCTGTGATCAGCTGTGATTGGTCACAGCTGATCACGTGGTAAGGAGCGGCCATAAGAGGCTCATTAACATGATCGGAGATGCGGTGTGTCAGAGTAACACATAGTACCATCAATCACCATGCTGCACGCCCCCGCGGGTGCACTCTGGCGTGTTATCCTGAAAGACGTCATGTGACGTTCAGTGAGGATAACAGAACCACAGTCCGGCCGTCATTCTGCTATAGGCCGGGTGGGAAATGGTTAACCACTTCCCAACCAGCCGACCACAATGTATTGCAGGCAAGCGGCTGGTGTAGACAAAGTGACATACCCATACGCCGATACCTACATCCGGGATTAGGGCATGCACCTGCCTGGCACCCGCTGTGATTGAACACAGCAGGAGCCTATCAGCAACTCCCAGCCAATGATCTATGGCCAGGACCTGCTGATCGGCTGTGTGCAATCACAGCCAAGACCTCTGTGTTAATAAACAACACAGAGTTCTGTACAGAGGGAGGGATCTTTCAGCAGGGATGAGAAACTGAAAGATCTCTTAGTAAAAGCAGCACACTTTACACACAATACACATAAGTTAGGTCCACATTTAACCCCTTGATTGCCCTAGATGTTAACCCCTTCCCAGCCAGTGTCATTAGTACAGTGACAGGGTATAGTATTATCACTGATCACTGTATTAATGTCACTGATGATGTCAGTGGCAGTTAGTCAGTTACCCCCCAGCATCAGTTAGTGTCAGATTTCCCACTGCACTATCACAGTTCCATTATAAGTCACTGATCACCGCCATTACTAGTATAAAAAAAATTAACCTAACACCAAGTGCTAGCCCACCTTTTTCCAGCTTCCTAATCTACAATGTGCTGGAGACAATGTAGACACATGGGCTCTATAGCTCATATATGGTGGCAATGCCCAAAAAAATTGTCTTGTTCTGGAAGGAATTATTTGCCTTTATTTCCTCCATCATGGCCACAGCTCAATTGACAAGTGCTGAAGTAGCTCTCTTTGCCATAGCTCTAGATAAGTGGCCTCATCAGATTCAATTTTTCACAGCACATGCCTTAATTGCTGCCAGGCAGGCACTGGCAAAAGCATGGAAGAAATCACAAGCTCCATCACTTCTTTCAGCTATTGAGCTCTTGAAAGATCATGCAAATTTTCAGAGAATGTTTGCCCTAATTCAGGACAGACTGCCTCTATTCCAGATTTGGAGCTGCTTACTCAGGGATAGTAGAAACACTGTTGCTTCATAATATTGCCAATTTTCATAAATGCAGATGACATGGCTGAATATACTGCAACGTTCTAAAGCAAAGCTTTCGGTTGAGGTAGTCGGTAATATTTTCTCCTATGTATGTTACAAGCCTGTGTTTAAAATGTAAACTCACCTTCTTTTCTCTATATTTATCCTTATTCCCCTTTATGCTCACACAACCCCTTACCTCTTCCCTGCCCCATTTCTTTATCTCCTCTCCAAAATTCCGCCCTCAGCACTTCTTTCTAGCCTAAAAGGAAGTAATGCCTCCCTTGTTGGAGCCAACTCATTGGTGACAGATTGGCATTATTTTATAATGTTTGCAATTTCTTTCACTGTGCTTTAAAAAATGTCTTCAATAAAGATTAATATTCCAAAAAAAAAAAAACAACATTACAGTATATATATCATCATTTGCAGATGATATAACTTTCATGCAAACAAATCAATATACACTCATTGAGATTTTGTTTTAAGCAAATGTAACAGAAATGGCCAACATTTATGAAGAAATTCTATTTTTTTATTTTTTTATTGGATATGTTTTATAGCAGAAAGTTAAAAAATGTTTTTTTTGTTTTTTCATTTTCAGTATTTTTTGTTTATGTCACAAAAAAAAAAAAAGTCCAGTGGTGATCAAATACCACCAAAAAAAAAGCTCTATTTGTGTGAAAAAAATTATATAAATTTCGCTTGAGTACATTGTTGCATGACTACGCAATTACCAGTTAAATTAGCGCAGTGACGAATAGCAAACAAAGGCCTGGGGGGAGGGGGATCTTCCGGAGTTCAAGTGGTTATAATAGAAATCAAAGGCAAAACATTTGTGTACTGTATAGATATAAAAGAAAACATTATAAATACATTTTTTCCTCTTGTTTTATAAGTGATCATATTCCCTCTGTTCTCAGCTGCATAAGAGCTGGGGGAGGAGAAACAGCAGCACACTAATCTTCCCAGTGAAAGGCTGTGCTGGGGGGGGGGTGGTAAGTCTGATGATTGGAGGAGAGCAGGCTGAGTTCCCAGCATAGCTAGAGAACTAATTATGATGTGTACTCCTGCTTAGTATGGTCATTTTTTTAATAGAAAAGCAGAGGGACTGGCAAGAAAAAACACAATCTATAACCCAAATTTTTGGCAAAATATGAACTAGAAAAGATGATGTTACGCCGAGTAAATAGATATCTAACACGTCATGCTTTAAAATTTAACAAGCATTTGGAATTGCAACAACTACAATACTTAAAAATCTCCATAGGCGACGCTTTAAATTTTTTTACAGGTTACCAGTTTAGAGTTAAAGAGGAGGTCTAGCACTAGAATTTTTGCTCTCGCTATAACATTAGCGGCAATACCTCATACCTCATGTTTACATATGTGTGTGTTACCTACGTATGCGTTCGCTTCTGCGCGTGAGCATGGAGGGATGGGGCGCTTTACTTTTTTTTTTTTTTACATTGTCCCTTTAGTTTATTTTTTTTCTTTGTTCACTTTTATTCCTATAACAAGACATGTAAACATCCCTTGTGATAGAAATAAGGGATGACAGGTCCTCTTTATGGAGACAACTGAGATCTATAACCTCTATAACCTCCCTGACTATTCTCCTGCATGTCTCCTGACCTCGGCTTGTCCATGGATATTCTCTTCTGTTCTCCTGTGTCTGACCTCGGCTCCCCCTCTGACCTTGCCTGCTCTGTTATCCTCCTGGCTCAGAACTATGGTTTGAACTGACTTCCCATTGTCTCAGTGCTACTACACACCTGCCAAGTCTCACAGGCACCACCTGTCTGCAGCCACTACTTAGCACATCAGAAACCCTTCTGAGTTTGTCTGCAAACAACATTACAGGCGACCTGTGCTACTTTGAGCCTGATTCCTCCTGTTCTCACTTTCAGGGGAGTCTGGAACTTAGCCGCAAGGAAAGCCCTCTCTCCATTGGCCTCCAGCACCAGGTTTGTGCTGGAGGCACGGTTTAGACATTACTGGCTGTGTGTTGAGTTATTTTGAGGGGACAGCAAATTTACACTGTTATACAAGCTGTACACTCACTACTTTACATTGTACAAAGTGTAATTTCTTCAGTGTTGTCACATGAAAAGAGATAATAAAATATTTACAAAAATGTGAGGGGTGTACTCACTTTTGTGAGATACTGTAACTTTAATGTAAGTAAAGGGAAAAAAGAAGGGTGGATGGAGTATATATGAATGAATAAATTTGCAAAAGTCACAGGCATTTGGATCAAGTGGAAATGTATAAAGAAATTATCCATGAGTCCATATATTCATGTTACCTATTAAGATATGTTGCCTGGAAGTTGATCCTTGATTAAAACTTTGAAATGCATTATTATTTCTTCATATTGAATAAGCCAATTTATTGCTTCAGACCATTCACCCATACTCAAAGGTGTTGTAAACCTCAGGTGCTGAGAGTTATGCCTTTCCCAGGAGGAACTACCTGTATATCTTGATCGGTACCTCAGTATAAGGAAAATCGATGTTACCTCTCTGATATGGAAAGTTATCCAGTTGCCATCTAAAAAAAGAAAAAAGAAAATAAATATATATATATATATATATATATATATATATATATATATATATATATATATATATATATATATATATAGCACATATGCTCAAGTCTCTAGGGAAATATCTGTAGAGGGATGTTGAACAGAACGTCTGGTAGCCATATTGCAAGGAACTGACATTCATATTTCTCACAAGTTTAGAAAATGACAGTGTATGCAGTTTGTAATGTATGTTATTAAAGTTATTTTAAGAAAAATTTAGTTCTCCGTTAAAGATATGTTATGCAAAAATGGTATTTAGCCTTGAAGAACAATATCATTTTAGTTAAAGTGGTTGTAAATCTCAGACATGAAATATGAACAAAGAACATCCCTCTATAGTGTGTACTTGTCTCAATTTCTGTCTGCTGCATCATTCCTCTGCTACCAACATCAGGGCCTCTGATAAGGCCCCTTTCACACTGGAGCGGGTGCGTCGGCGGCAGTAAAACGGCGCTATACCGTCATTTTAGTGGAGGTTTTCCCCCTGCTAGCGGCTGAGAAAGGCTAAAAGCCACTGCAAAGCGCTGCTGGCGGTATAGCCACGCTGCCCCATTGAGTTCAATGGACAGGAGTGGTGTATGCACCGCTCCTTCACTGCTCCAAAGATGCTGCTAGCAGGACTTTTTTTACCGTCCTGCCAGCACACCGCTCCAGTCTGAAAGCCCTCGGGGCTTCCACATTGGAGACATAGCAGCGACTCTTTCAGGGTGCTTTGCAGGCGCTATTTTTAGCGCTGTAGCGCCTGCAAAGCGCCCCAGTGTGAAAGGGGTCTAAGGGGGCAGCACTAGTCCTCCTGTATGGGGCCCAGGCCAGCAGGGGGGTCTGGGCAGCAGGGGAATCAGATATGGCAGTAGAGTGGGTGATTGGTGAGGCAATTAGAGGAACTGATGCACAGGGTGTCTGTCCCTGCAGCAGCTAAAAGCTGTCTTCTCCTTCTCTCCCTCCCATCGGCTTTCAGCTGCTGCAGGGAGAGACACACAGGAGATCAGTTCCTGTAATTAACCCCCCTCCCCACACCGCCTCGCGATCACCTTCCCTGTCCAAGATTCCATTCCTCCTACTGCCCACTAATAATGATTTCAGTGTTATTTTAATGAAAATATCATTTTAATATTCTTTGGGAGGGGGGTCCGTGTTAGGCTGTATTGGGCCCTGTGATTTCTAACAGCAGCCCTGATCAGCATGAATCGCTTCTGACAAGTTTTCCTGACACCAAGAGACAAAAGGTGACAGGGGAGGGAGCTCCAGTTTATTGACAGCCTCAGCTCTGTTCCTGTGTGCTGTGTGGAGGGGGGTGTGTCTCTTCCCTCCAATCAGCTCTCAGAGCTCTCCTCACTGAGCTCTGCAGAGTGTAACTTCAGCTCTCTGCCCCCTTTTTCCGAACTCTCAGACAAGCTTATACATTGTGGACTTTGAATGGATGTAGAGAAGGGTGGGCTGCAGGTGAACAGGCAAAACTTATGTAAGATGATTTGTTTCATGAGTGTCACCTGAGGATAGTCCCTTCACTGAGCATATGTAAGGGTTTACAACCACTTAAGTTTGTCCCTGTGTGTAACCCACAATAATAAATACTTACCTTTAGCCCGCTCTGGAGATTTTCACTGTGTGGCCCTGTCCAGCACTCCACAGTCTTTAAGGGAGAATAGTCCCATCCAGGTCCTGCAGTACTCACACTGCGGCCTCATTTAGACCCCTTCCACACTGGGTCCGCGGCCGCATTTGCACTAAAGCGCCACTCGTTTTAGCGGCGCTTTACAGCTGTTTAAGCAATGCTTTTTGGTCGCTAGCGGGGCGTTTTTAACCCCAAAGAAGGGGTTAAAAGTGCCCGTGTTGCGGCGCTTCCGAAGTGCTTTTCAGGTGCTTTGGAAGCGCTGCCCATTCATTTTAATGGGCAGGGCGTTTTGTATACAGCGCTCCCAAACCGCCCCAAAGATGCTGTTTGCAGCACTTCTCCCAACGTCCCACAATCGCATCGCCCCCAGCGTGAAAAGACACATTGAAATGAATAGGAGGCAGTTTTCAGGCACTATTTAGAGCCTATTTCTAGCACTAAAATGCTTGAAAACCACCTCAGTGTGAAAGGGGTCTTATTCTTATGTTGATTCTGTACTAATGGGATACCTATCCCATGGCTATCTAATGACATCAATCCAGTGGCTGTGGGTTACACTGATAGGGGCTATAATAGACAACCTTAAAAAAACCCAAACCCAAAAAATGTAATAATAATTGCAACTTACCAATCATTGGATGTGTTGGCTGCATTCATTTTTTTTTTTTAGGCTTTTTTCCCTTCTCTTTTTTTTTTCCTTCTCTTTTCACCTGGTGATCTGGCCAGTAACTCACCAAACAGTTTTTCCTTTTGGGATAAAGGTTTTACATGAATAAATAAAATCTGATCATTGTTAGCGGTAAATGGCTTGTCTCATCCCTGTAAATGCAAGAAAGCTTGTTCTTTTGAAAAGCAACAGACCTATTGGCTGGATCACTAGATGAAAATAGAAGACAGAAATCCTAAAAATGAAAACCAATACAGCCATCACATCTAAGAATTGGTAAGCCGCAGTATAATAAATGTTTGATTTTGGGATTATTACTGCTCTAGGTCATTTCACAATTTGGAGAGGCATAAGTGTCTACACAGTGGCGGAAGTATAGGGGACGCTGAGGTCGCCATGGCGACTGGGCCCCATGCTGCAGAGGGCCCTTGAGGGCCCCCCTGTTTATCTTGATAGGAGGAGCGGCTGAGATCGATCTCCCCAAACGTTAGCCAAACTGTAATCGGCACTGTGCAGGGAGCTTGTCACACTGATCAGTGAAAGCAGTGTGTGCTGTGCTCTTTGTCTCCCCCTACATTGCAGTACCCGGCAGGAAGAGGTGAGGTAAAGCACTGCCATTTTTGAAAAGGCTTTCTGTATGTGTTTATATGTGTGTTTATGTATGTGTTTGCATGTGTTTATGTGTGTATTTATATATGTATATGTGTTTGTGTGTGTATATACAGTATATGTGTGTGTATATTACGTGTGTGTGTTTAGATGCAGTGGTGGCCCGTGCATTAAGGGCGCACGGGCGCCGCCCCCTCTCTCCAGCCACCCCTCTATCACCAATAGATAGATTCATGCATTGCATGAATCTATCTATGGCCGCCGCTGCCACCCCCTATTCAGGCGCCCAGCCCCTTTTTGGGCGCAGGGAACCTGAATTACAGCGGCGGGGGGTGTTTTTGAAGCACCGGATTAGAGCCATAGTCTCTAATAGGCATCAAAAAAGGTGACCTCACAGGTCACTCAGCTGTGTTAGAAAAGCGAATGACTATGCGCTTTCCTAACACTGAACCGCCTCTCCGCCAATCAGGTGCTCGGGTCTGTTACCCGTCACCTGATTGGCTGAAACGACAGGCACCGCTATTGGACGCCTATCAGGAGGAGAGGACGGGAGATGAGGACAGCAGGAGACGCATGGAGGACCCCACTCGTCGCAGTCACCCGCTGCCCCACCAAGACAGGGTAAGTTCCGATGAGCGGTCGGGGGTCACACTGGGGGCATTCAAGGGCACACTGGCAGCATTTAATGAGCACACTGGCAGCATTTGATGGGCACACTGGCTGCGTTTGATGGGCACAGTGGCTGCAATTGATGGCACAGTGGCTGCATTTGATGGAACACTGGCAACATTTAATGGGCACAGTGGCAGCGTTTGATAGGCACACTGGCAGCGTTTGATGGGCACACTGGCAGCCTTTGATGGGCACAGTGGCTTCGTTTGATGGGCATAGTGGCAGCGTTTGGTACAGTGGCTGCAATTGATGGCACAGTGGCTGCGTTTGATGGCACACTGGCAGCATTTAAGTGGCACAGTGGCAGCGTTTGATTGGCACAGTGGCTGCGTTTGATTGGCACAGTGGCTGCGTTTGATGGCACACTGGCAGCATTTAAGTGGCACAGTGGCTGCAATTGATGGCACAGTGGCAGCGTTTGATGGGCACAGTGGCTGCATTTGATTTTTTTCAAAAAATGTTTGCGCCCCCAGAAAAATTTTGAGCACCAGCCACCACTGTTTAGATGTATGTATGCACATTTTATGTATGCACGTTTAATCCTGACACCCTATATGTGTACAATCAGGACTGATTTTTTTTTTCTTGCTCGTTCAAAGTACCAGCAACAAAATGCTGTTCCTCTGAAAAGCGATCCATGCTCAGATCACTTTTCAGAGGCATTTGACAGCCGGTAAAGAGACAATATGTTGCCTCCTGACCACCTGTTTTAACCCCTTAAAGTGATTGTAAAGGTTTTTTTTTACCAAACATGTCATACCTTCATTGTGCAGTTAGTTTTGCACAGAGTGGTCCCCAACACCGACTTCTGGGGTCCCTCGGCGGCTCTCGCGGCTCCTCCTCTTATCAGACATCCCCCTAGGAAAAGCGCGGTCCAGGGGTCAGGGGGGCCCTTCATGATTTCTTGCATCGGGGCCCTGAAGGTTTTAGTTACGCCTCTGTGTCTACATATTCCTGGGACAATTGGATGAAATCTTTTTACCTCCATAAGCTGACCAGAACCGTGTGTCCCACGTGAATTTGCTTTTCAAACAGGGCAAAAGTGGTGCTGACATCCTTCTGTCCCAGCTTGCTCCAATCCACCACAGAAACAAGAACGACTGAACAATAAGTTAGGTGTCACCTTCATAAAAATTGGATGTCCAAAGCAATAGAGGATAGTGAGGGGCCCTGATGGGACTGCCAGTCCTAGTCAGCAAGTGACGATCTACAGAAGTTTACACAGTGCAGGAATGGAGAGTGGAGTTGGCAGCGGAGGACGTATTGATTTGCTTTTAACCGGTGCTGGTGCACTGCAGAGCAGGTAAAGCAACAGAGGATAACAGGCCTACCCGTGCTCATGCTTACCTTCCCTCAAGTCCCCTTCTTCTATGATCATATGTGACAGGACTCCATAAAGACCTGCCTTTATAATAGTGTAACTATATTCATAGCAGACTTTGCAACTGCTATGGAAAACCCATTCAAATAAAAGTAATATGTGTAGCCAGGTGCTTTGCCGGCTAGAGGAGCGCTCTCTTTCTGTCCACTCCCACTGCCCGGATTGTCTGCAACAATGGCGATACTCACAGGGGGTTAAAGTGATTGTAAATATTCACCTTGTAAAACAAGATATTCAGTTTAAAATAGAAATGAAAGACAAAACATTTGTGTATAGATATTAAAAAAAGCATTATAAATAACCTTTTTGATCACATTTCCTCTGTTCTTAGCTGCATAAGAGCTGGGGGGAGGAGAATCAGCAGCATCACACTAATCTTCCCAGTGAATGGATGTGCCTGGAGGGAGGGGGGTGTCAGAACAAGTCTCACTGACCACACTGACCACGGTGAGCGCTCCTCCCTAGTGTGGACAGTTTTTAATAGGAAAGCAGAGGGACTAGCAAGAACACCAGGGATTTCACACAAAGAAAGCAATACAAAGAGAACAGGATACTTTCTCATACAAGTACATGGTACAGCAGGCGCATATCAGGAATTTTAAATGTTGGGGTAACAAACACTTTAAGTGCACTTGAGGAAGTCTCCCACAATGAACACTGGAAGATGTAGCTTGGCAGGAGTGCTTCACTATGGAGATGAGACTGTGAACTACAGCACTGACAGAGCCTTGCAAACAGAGAAGGAGAGAGCAGGGTTTTCCCAGGTTTTTAGAATGAAATCTGAGGCCCGTGTGTGCTGGGACCCGGAGCTGTACAGACCTGTTTGAGTGTGTGCCTTTGTCCCCACCAAAGAAAAGCCACAGAGAGCTGGTGTGCGGGGACCAGAGCTGGAGAGAGCGGAAGATGTGTGTTATATGCATAGAAGCTAAGACCTGAGCCACTGCGAGCCTCTTGCTGCTGAGGCCTCTAGAGTACAGACCCGCTGCTTGGACCTGTTTGGGTCTACACCATAGAGACTGAGCATATGAGGCTTAGAGTGATGGAGACAAGCAACCAAGGATCTGGACCCTGGGGGCTGCAGGCTGACAAGTGTCCGGGACAAGGCTCACTGTACACAAGGACTAGTGAGCGGCTGCAGCTGTGCTTTTTTTACCCCTGTTTAGCAAATTCAATACACCAGGAGAATGCCTAGTTTCATAGCAGCCTATGTACAAACCACTGCATGCAGCATTAAAGGGAAGGTAATCCAGTGCACCACCATAAAGATTGGGCCCCATCTTTATCTGGCTGAAGTTTGCTATTCAGGTGCCAGATACTGTACAGCTACCTCTCAGGGGTACCGCTTTCAGGAGAGTATACAAATACCTACACCCAGGAGTATATACTCCTTTCATTACTGGTTACACTTCCCACTGTTTATGATGTTATTTATTAATGCTGCGTATACCAGGTTAATTTAGTTTAATATTACTATGATATAGGTTAACTGCCATATTATAGTCTAGTATTCATGTCAGTTATTTTACTGCATTCTAACGGATGAATTACCTGTTTGTTAATGTTGGCACATTTATTTGCCCTTTTGAAAATATACTTACTTTATTGACAATCTATAGCTTGGTGTTTGTTTCCTCTACACCATATAGTAGTGGTAGTATACTAGTACTCAGAGCTTTTTTCTCAGAGATTAGGTGCAGGTACTCCCCCTTGTGAGTCACCCCTTGTCTCTGCCCCCTACCCACCTCTGAATACTCTCCCTTGGTTCCTCCTACCCACCTCTCAGTACTGCCCCTTTTAGGGAATATAGAACCAAGAAATTTGTACAGATTTTTGTAAGGATAACAAAAAAAGGAGTAAAATAGATCTTCTTCAGCCAGCAACAATAGACACCTTCAGCAAGAAAAAAATAGACCCCTTTAGCCAGCAACAATAGACCCCTTCAGCCAGCAACGACAGACTATTCCCCCCCCCCACACACCAGCAACAATAGATCTCCCAGAAGCCAGCATTAATACACTCTCCAGTAGCCAGCATCAATAGACCTCTTTCTCAACAGTAGATCCCTCCCAGCAAAAATTGACCCAAGCCAGCAACAACAGATTTCCCCCAACAACAATAGATCCCTATAACCTCCAGTAGCCAGCATCAATAGACCCTCCAGCACACCCCAGCACCCCTTGCCATTACATGAATTCAGTGTTGGAGGTGTTGGAGGTGGCAGAACAGCGTTCCCCCACGTTCCCGCTGCAAAGAAGCCCTGCTAGTACTTAAGTTCATACAGGTGTTTGCAGCATTCTATCATATAACCAGCTGTATTAGAGGGGACGGAGCAATTCACAGTCGTGGCAGAAGAGAGAACCCGCTATACCAATTGGCTCCTGCCAAGCATTTGGTATTGTTGGTAATAATAGTATTGTTTTTTGTTTTTTTTTTGCCATGAGCGGCTCATCGCACCTAGTGGTTTAGCTTCTGCCCCTGATCTACCTTTGGTAATAACATTCTCACTATGTGTATTCCAGCAAAAGAAGAAATGTTAACTTAGAAGTGTCTTACAGCCTCCAGGATTCTAAAAAATAAGAGACAGAAAGAGGTCATTTGAGGATAATTTTCTATGTGGCATTTTCTAGTTAGTAAGTACAATAGCAATCTAATATGTTTTTAATGGAGTTGTATCATCAATGATGTACCTTTGTTCCTAAGTATAGCAACCAAAGTATTGGAATGAATGTGCTTTCTACAAATAGAAAGTGCATTAACATTTTAGTATTTAAGTCATTAGCCTATAAAAATACAAGGACCTGACTGGCTTCCAGCCCAAAGCATATAGCCATTCTCTCCCTCCATCCATTTTATTTTGGAGTGGAAATGACCAATCTAAACCTATTCGTCCATCACTGTTGACGACTTCTAGACTTGGTGAGGTTCAACAAGCAAAAACAGAACTGTCCGTTAGTTCACTGGGTTATGGTGCTCTGCTTTGACGAAGGTCAGGTTATGCATTAATAATGGGTGGGACGGTCACTTGAAGACATGAATAGCCTTTCCTTTACCCAAAAGACACTTCTTTACAGTGTATTTGCATGTGGACCTCACCTACTAGCATAGCTCCCAACTGTCCCTGTTTTCGAGGGACTGTCCCTGTTTTGAAACAGAGTCCCTCTGTCCCTCTTTCCTCATCATTTGTCCCTCATGTTGGTCTTATCTATATAATTGTATAAAAAATGCACTATTTATCTTTCAAAAGCGTTTCCCAGTAATAAAACTTTCATCCAATTTCTAAATTGCTGCATTTGTAAATTTCAAAAGCCAATATCATGGAAAAGTAGTGGTGAAAAAAATGCTCGTGGGTTCAACTAATCTTTTTTTTTTTGTCAATTTTTTCTTTTAAGGGGGCGTGGGGGGGTTCTATGCCTACATAATTTTGCTTATAGGTGTCCCTCATTCCCATCTCAAAAAGTTGGGAGGTATGTACTTTGTTCTTTGTTCTACCTGGAGTTCCCCTTTGAGGAGTAACTAATGCACCTGCAGGTTGTATGCTGCAAAGCCGCATTATTAAACTGAAAATAATTTAATAAAACCACATGAGTTTCCTATTTCTAGGTTTCACCGGGTTTCAGCACAGATACAGATGAATAGTGACAGTGCTCCCCTCACTTGTAATATAACTGTTTTATTGCAAACCATGTTTCTTCTTAACATTTTTATTATATCATCTATTCAGGATCCTATTCTTCATATTTTATCCTTCCAGATAGCAGATCTTGGCAGGTTATTTCTGTCTGTCAGCAGTAGCCCGTGCTTTGGAGAAGGTTTCTTTCCTATTTCATTCAGTGCCTGGCTCACACAGGATTGTGTTTTAGTGTGACACAAGAGGTCACTATGGAAGAACTAAGTACGGCTTCTATCTAAAATGGCCATATCCAGTATAATTAGGGGACTGTAATATCTAAAAGTCCTACAGTTGAGGTACGGGGTTGCGTTTTATACTGGGAAGAAGCCTAAACCCAGTCTATTTGCTTTTCCCCAAATTAAAAATTAGTTTTTACACAATAATGCCCTGTACACACGATCACACATTCCGACAACAAAATCCATCTGATTTTTTCCGACGGATGTTGGCTCAAACTTGTCTTGCATACACACGGTCGCACAAAGTTGGTCGGAAATTCAGAACGTCAAGAACGCGGTGACGTACAACACGTACGACGAGCTGAGAAAAATTAAGTTCTATAGCCAGTGCTGCTCTTCTGCTTGATTCTGAGCATGCGTGGCACATTGTGAGTACACACGATCAGAATTTACGACAATGGATTTTGTTGTCGGAAAATTTTAGAGCCAGTTCTCAAACTTTGTGTGTCGGAAATACCCATGGAAAAAGTCCGATGGCGCCCACACACGGTCGGAATTTCTGACAACAAGCTCCGATCGCACATTTTCCGTTGGAAAGCCCGACCGTGTGTACAGGGCATTAAATGGAACATCAGCTATACTGCAATATCCACCATCTACGGTACAATGTACTTACTTTGCAACCAGTTTTCCACAACCATTTACGATATACACAGATTAAGTTACCTGCAGTCCAATCCAACCATTCTTGTTGCCCTTCTAGCCTTCAAGTAGAACTATAGGCAAAACTTTTTTTTTTTTCATTTTGGATAGAGCAAGGGAGGGTTATAACCCTTGTCAGATTTTTTATTTCATTTATTTGTGTGCCAGAGATTTCCCTTCACTTCCTGTCCCTTAGCCAAACAGAAATTGAGAGAAATGCCTGCAAATTAAGGGAATTCCTATGGGTTCCCCAGGCATTGGAAAATTCCCCCTTTATTACTTTTTGGGGACAACCCAATGTTTGGTGTTTTCTTTTACTTTCACTAAATGATGATGATAAACAGGACAAATAGAGAGGGTGAATCTCCCTAATGGGGGCACAGACAGTAATAAAAACCTGACAAGCATTCTAATCCCTCTCCACTCCATCCAAAAGTTTAAAAAAAGTTTTGCCTTTTGTTATACTTTAAAGTGGAGTTCTACCCAAAAAAAAAATGTAATTTATGTGAAAAAAAAAAATAACAAAAAAAAAACATTTGGAGAAAATTTTTGCTTTTACTCACCTCTAAATGCCTGTTGCTAGGGGTCCCTCGTATTCTGCCTCCTTCAGCTCCTGGGGTCTTGACGTCACTTCCCTCAACGCAGGAAGGGAGATCAGCTCTGCCCCCTCCCTCTTGTCAATCATCTGGGACATGTCACAGGTCCCAGATGATTGTGCGACCAATCACGGCATGCGGTGCCGCTCGCACATGCGCAGTGGGTGCCCGCCCACAGTTACAATGCCGGCGCCGCCGAGTGAAGGGGGAGACGAGTGGGGATTTGTTCCCCCCGCATCGCTGGACCCTGGGACAGGTAAGTGTCCTATTATTAAAAGTCAGCAGCTGCAGTATTTGTAGCTGCTGACTTTTATTTTTTTTTTTTTAAGCAAAACACCGCTTTAAGCACTGATGGGGGGGGGAGTGGCATTTAAGACCCCTGAAATGTGTCAAAAATCTTACATAACTAATGAAGTACATTTTCTTGCATTAAACTTGTTCACCAACTCATATGGAAATTTGAAAATTCGAAAATAAGAACGAAATTCCGAAAATTAGAAAGCCCAAAAATGTGAAAATCTGAAATAATAACTAATAATAACTTTTATTTTTATTTTAATAACTTTTATTTTATTTTATTTATAATAATAACTAACTATTAAATTATAGGTATTGGAATTTCCTTTCAAATATGGCTGTTAGAATACGTAACAAATACGAATTTATCTGAAGTTACGAATTAAATGAAATAATATATGCAGTATCTAAACAAATGGAACGTAACAAATTAATAATAATAAATAACAATACTAATAATAATAAAAACGTATTTATATTATTATTATTAATGCATTCTGTTCCATTTGTTTAGATGCGGCATTCGTTATTTCGTATAAATTCGTATTTGTTACGTTGACTAACAGCCAAATTTAAAAGGAAATTCCAATACCTATAATTTAATAGTTAGTTATTATTAGTTAGTTAGTTATTGTTTTGAATTTTTGTATTTTTGTTCTTTCAAATTTTTGGATTTTCTTTCTTATTTTCGGATTTTCGAATTTTTGGATTTTCGAATTTCTGAATTTTCGAATTTACAAATTCACGAATTTACGAATGTTCGGATTTTTGGATTTTCAAATTTACAAATTTACTCTCAGGGCTGGGCTCAGCCCTTCCTTCCCTGAGCTGGCCGCTCAGTTGTCGGATAATTGCCAGCTCCCATCTGTCTCTACAGTTACTCAGCTGTTGATGATATCCTGCTCGTCAGTCCTGCCTACTTAAGCCGTCCAGCCCAGAGGATATCTGCCTTTGCCTTATGGCCTGTACACACGGATCGTGTGTACACTACTTTCGACAGCCGATCACGACCGTTGATCTGATCTTATTCGATCCAGATCATACGATTTTCGATTAGTCAGTATAGTTGTTGTCCAAAAATTCAATACAAATACAATACAACACATGGCATCACTTCCGATTTTTTTTTCTGTCGTACGAGAATTTTCGTGACTTTATTTAGCTATTCAATTTCTACTTGCGACTATTAAGCGAAAACAGTCGTACGATCGGTCGTACGATATTCAAATCGTGTGTACGGGCCATTAGTCAACATCACAGAGACGCACTTCTGCATTCCTGTTAAAAGACTTGCTTGGCTGACATCCCTTCTGGCTCCAGATCCTGCTTGCTGTTTTACTACGCTCATCTCCGGCTCCCTGACGTTTGGCTTGTCTGACTATCCGTTCCGGTTCCTGAACTCTGGCTATGTTTTGACTACGTTTGTTCTATTTACTTTTATTATTAAACAAGTGTGATTTAACTGTAATTCTGTCTCGGTCTGATTTCATGGTTTCTGACATTTACGAATTTACAAATTTTTGAACTGACGAATTTACGAATTTTTACATTTATGAATTTCAAACATAACGAATGACCCGAAAAATGGAAAAAAAAAAAAAAAAACTAATAAAACAAAGATGAAAATGAACACATTTTGCAGTGCACATGTCTAATTTTAAGCTCCTCTTTACCATTGGACTGTTGAAATATATGAACTGTATCGAATACAAGTCCCCTTTACATTACAGTGCCCCCTTTACAGAGCAGTCCCCATTACATTAATGTAGAGGGGCACTGTGATGTAAAGGGGACTGCACTGTAAAGGGGCACTGTAATGTAAAGGGGGGCTGTGATGTGAAGGGGAACTGAGGACACTGTGGGATTGCTTTTAAGGAGGAACTGTGATGTAAGGGGGTTTTGGTGTAAAGGAGGTCTGAGGACAGACTCCGTGAATATCCCATCCCGATCCATCCACCAAAGACCAAAATCACTCTGCTCCTCGCTACTGGTGGAGACCTTTCAGTTCCCTCTAAGCCCCCTGATTACCATTTCTATTGTCTACCTGTACTATGGCAGAAAGGGATGCTAACATGACTGAAACAACTGTATATAAATTAGATAAATGGCTCTATATTTTTATGGCATTCCGAGTGCAGTTGGCCATGTGGGATAAAAGGAATGATTTACATGGCTGTGCTCATAATACTAAAATGAGAGATAACATTTTTTTTTTTTTTTTTAAGGATGATTTGTGAATATCTTCTTATTTAAAAAAAAAAAAAACAATGTTGAACCCATATGGGACTTTCTTCATATGAGTAAGAGCGCAGTCTGTTGGGGTTTATCTTTAATCGTCACTCTGGCCGGCTGACTTGATGATGAATTGAGGGACACGGTGTAATACGCAGCTGAAATTATCAGGAGACACCTGGGACCGTACATGTGATTTCCTGCGCTGATATATGACGCCGTCTGTCATCCTGATACAGGTGATATTACCAGCCAAATTAGTGATTTTTAGTCCCAGCAGGAAATAGAAACATGGAATGCAGGAAGGGGGTCAGAGAATCGTTCCCTAGCTGGGGCTATCGCACAATTTGCTCAGCAGCCAAGACCTTCTTCATTTTTCTATTGTTTCTATAAGTCATTCCATGTCAGCCTTTATTGTTTAGAGCTATCTGTAGGCCTGCTAGTATACAGTACTACTTTTACTAGCAAGGTGACCTGTCTGCATAAAAAAAATGGTCTCATTTCACATGTTACATTGCTGAACCTGCATTAAAGGCCATTTGAAGTCATACACCTTTTTTTCACATTATACAGTGCATCAGGAAAGTATTCACAGAGCTTCCCTTTTTCCACATTTTGTTATGTCACAGCCTTATTTCAAAATGAATTAAATTCGTTATTTTCCTTAAAATTCTACAAACAATACCCCATAATGACAACGTGAAAGAAGTTTGTTTGAAACCTTTGCAAATTTATTAAAAATAAAAAATTTAAAAAAATCACTCACTAGGGGGAGAACCTCTCTGGGAATCTAGGATGGAAAAGGACCTGGGGGTCCTAGTAGATGATAGGCTCAGCAATGGAATGCAATGCCAAGCTGCTGCTAACAAAGCAAACAGAATATTGGCATACATTAAAAAGGGCATTAACTCCAGAGATAAAACGATAATTCTTCCACTCTACAAGACTCTGGTTCAGCCACACCTGAAGTATACCGTCCAGTTCTGGGCACCAGTCCTCAGGAAAGTTGTGCTGGAACTGGAGAGAGTCCAGAGAAGGGCAACAAAGCTAATAAAGGGTCTGGAGGATATTAGTTATTTTACAAAATATTGTACTGGTGACCCCACAATAGGGATAAAACTTTTCCGCGAAAGGGAATTTAATAAGATACGCGGCCAATCATTAAAATTAAAAGAAAAGTGGTTTAACATTAAACTGTGATGAGGGTTCTTTACTGTAATAGCGTTTGGATGTGGAATTCTCTTCCACAGGCAGTGGTTTCAGCGGGGAGCATCGATAATTTCAAAAAACTATTAGATAAGCACGTGAAAGACCACAATATACAGGGATATACAATGTAATACTGATATAAAATCACACACACAGGTTGGATTTGATGGACTTGTGTCCTTTTTCAACCTCGCCTACTATGTAACTATATAACATGTACATAACTATTCACAGTGTTTGCCATGACACTCAAAATTGAGCTCAGGTGCATCCTGTTTCCACTGATCATACTTGAGATGTTTCTACAACTTGATTGTAATCCACCTGTGGTAAATTCAGTTGATTGGACATGATTTGGAAAGGCACACACCTGTCTATATAAGGTCCCAGAGTTAACAGTACATGTCAGAGCACAAACCAAGCCATGAAGTCCAAGGAATTGTCTGTAGACATCCGAGACAGGATTGTATTGAGGCACAGATCTGGGGAAGAGTACAGAAAACTTTCTGCAGCATTGAAGGTCCCAGTGAGCACAGTGGCCTCCATCATCCATAAATGGAAGATGTTTGGAATCACCAGGACACTTCCTAGGCCAAACTGACCGATCGGGGAGAAGGGCCTTAGTCAGGGAGCTGACCAAGAACCTGATTGTCACTCTCACAGAGCTCCAGTGTTTCTCTGTGGAGAGAGGAGAACCTTTCAGAAGAACAACCGTCTCTGCAGCACTCCACCAATCCGGCTTTTAAGGTAGATTGGCCAGAAAGAAGCCACTCCTCAGCACATGACAGCCCATCTGGAGTTTGCCAAAAGGCACCTAAAGGATTCCCAGACCATGAGAAGCAAAGTCCTTTGGTCTGATGAAACAAAGATTGAATTCTTTGGTCTGAATGGCAAGCATCATGTCTGGAGGAAACCAGGCACTGCTCATCACCTGGCCAATACCATCCCTACAGTGAAGCATGGTGGTGGCAGCATCATGCTGTGGGCATGTTTTTCAGAGGCAGGAACTGGGAGAGTAGTCAGGATCGAGTGAATGATGAATGCAGCAATGTACAGAGACATCCTTGATGAAAACCTGATCCAGAGCTCTCTGGACCTCAAACTGGGGCGAAGGTTTATCTTCCAACAGGACAACAACCCTAAGCACACAGACAAGATAACAAAGGAGTGGCTACGGAACAACTCTGTGAATGTCCTTGAGTGGCCCAGCCAGAGGCCAGACTTGAACCCAATTGAAAGTCTCTGGAGAGATTTGAAAATTTCTGTGCAACCAATGTTCCCCATATAACCTGATGGAGCTTGAGAGGTCCTGCAAAGAAGAATGAGAGAAACTGTCTAAAAATAGGTGTGCCAGGCTTGTAGCATCATACTCAAAAAGACTTTAAGCTGTAATTGATGCCAAAGGTGCTTCAACAAAGTATTGAACAAAGGCCGTGAATACTTATGTACATGTGATTTGTTTCTTTTTTTTATTTTTAATACATTTGCAAAGATTTCAAACAAACTTCTTTCACGTTGTCATTATGAGGTATTGTTTGTAGAATTTTGAGGAAAATAATTAAAATAATCCATTTTGGAATAAGGCTGTAACATAACAAAATGTGGAAAAAACGGAAAATTTATATCAAATACTTACCGTAATTTTCCTTTCCTGATAGGCTCCATGGCAGCATACGTGTGGGTAGGCTCCGCCTCCATAACTACCCAATAGGACCCCCTCTCCCATAAATCTTTGCTCTAGGCTGCTATCCATGTTCCGTAACTAGCCTACTCCAGACATTTTGGGAGGGACTCCTGCTGCCATGGAGCCTATCAGGAAAGGAAAATTACGGTAAGTATTTGATATAAATTTTCCGTTTTCCTGACAGGCTCCATGGCAGCATACGTGTGGGAAATAACTCGCCCAAAAATACACAGGGGCGGGCAAAAATGTTTGAGCAAAGAAACCAAATTTATTTTACATTGTCAACCGACAATACTTGTAAACCAAAATTAATGGATGACAGAGCCGCAGGCTCAACACAATAATGAGAAACAAATGTGTTAATAGAAGACCAGGAAGCCGCTCTACAAATGATTTCAGGCGTGACATGCCGGGAAGCTGCCCACGAGGTCGAGATACTCCTGGTCGAATGAGCCGTCACTGCCTCTGGAGGGGCCAAGCCCTTTGCCTTGTATGCCCTCTGAATGGTCTGCACAATCCAAGAGGAAATTGATCTGACCGAAGCTCGCCTTCCTTTGTTTTTACCATGGAGAAGAACGAAAAGGAATTCCGTTTGTCTGAATGGACTTGTGACCTCCAGATATTGCTTTAGAGTGTGGCCTACGTCAAGTGGATGAACATCCTGATCGTCTGTTGTTCTGAAAGTAGGAAGTACAATCTCTTGATTTTTATGAAAGACTGAGGTCACTTTAGGGTTTGAACCAAGCATGGGAATCAACACTACCCTATCTGGAAAGAAGGTTAGGAAAGGTTCTTCAGAACCTAAATTTCTAATCTCTGACACTCTTTTAGCCGATGTCACAGCTACTAAGAAAGTGGTCTTGAGTGTGAGATCTCTCATGGAAAGAGGTTTGTCAGGATCTGATCCGAGATTGGAGAGAAAATCCAAGACAATAGGAAGGTCCCATTTGGGAAATCTAGGTCTTCTTTGAGGTTTAAGCCTGATAGCTCCTTTAAAGAATTGACGGACTAATGTGTGATTAGCCCAGGATACTCCTGTGAAGGCCGAGATGGCTGACACTTGCACTCTTAGTGAGCTGACTGCTAAAGATAGGTCCAGCCCTGATTGGAGAAAACTTAGAATGTCTTCTACTGCTGGAGACTTACACGGATTTGACCGGGAAGACATGTGATCAGAGAATTTAGACCATATCCATTCGTATACCCTGTTCGTACTTCCCCTCCGGGCACTGAGAAGAGTTGGAATAGCTTCTTCCGGGCAGCCTAGGGATTCAAGCCTATCCCTCTCAAGAACCACACCCTGAGGTGTAGGCAAGATGGGCATGGGTGTAACATCGAGCCTTGCGACAGTAGATCCGGCCTGAGAGGAAGGGGAACTGGGTCTTGATAACTCAGGAGTGACAACAGAGGAAACCACGGCCTGTTGGGCCAGAAAGGAATCACTGCAATGATTTCCACCTTCTCTGTTCTGAGCCTCCGGAGGAATTGCAGAATCACCGGTACCGGAGGGAAGGCATAAGCCTTCTGAAACTTCCAATGATCTGAGAGAGCATCTATCCCATAAGCCTGAGGGTCTCTGAACCTCGAATAATATCTGGGCATCTTGTGGTTGCATGGAGAAGCAAATAAATCGACCTCTGGAAGTACTCCCAGGGTCAGAAGCCACTCGAACACCTCTCTGTGGAGAGACCACTCGTTGTTGTCCATCTGCACTCTCGAGAGGAAGTCCGCCTGTACATCCTGGATCCCCGGAATGTAAACTGCCGAGATGTTGGACAAATATTTCTGAGCCCAGCTCATTATTGGCTCCACTTCTTGTAGCAGAGACCAGCTGCGAGTTCCACCTTGCCTCTTTATGTAAGCTACCGCGGTTGTATTGTCCAACCTTAGCATCACAGATGAACCTTCTATTAGATGGCGAAATGACAGGAGTGCCTGAAAGGCGGCCTTCAGCTCCAGAATGTTGGAGACAATCCCTCGAGCAGGGAAACCCCATCGGCCCTGCGCCACTTCTGAAAGGCAGTGAGCGCCCCAACCTCGATTGCTGGCATCCGAAGTTAACGTGACCCATGAGATGGGCATGATTGAATGGTGATTGCGCAGATTCTTCCCTTGAAGCCACCAAAGAAGAGACGTCCTCATGGATGACGTAAGATGTATGCGCTGGACTTGGCTGGAAGAATCCCATTGTTGAAGGAACCCTTTTTGGAAGGGTCGTGTATGCCATTGGGCCCACTTCACCATAGGAATGGTAGCTGTCATTGTGCCAATTACTTTCAGGCAATGGAGAGCTGAGAGGTGAGACGACGCAAGGGCCCTGTGTATTCTGTCTCGAATCACTCCAATCTTCTCCTCTGGAAGGGAGATAGTGCCTTCCAATGTGTCGAAGTGAGCCCCTAGAAACACCAGAGATTGTGTTGGCTCTAAATGGCTCTTCTCTAGATTCAGCAGCCACCCGAATTCCTGCAGGGTGGAGATGACTAAGCTCCTGTGCTCTAACAGTTGATCTTCGTTCTGAGCTAGGAGAAGTAGGTCGTCTAAATAGTGGTGGAGACGAACCCCCTTGATACGGAGTAGAGCCACGACCGACAAGAGGACCATTGAGAAGACCCGAGGTGACGTTGTTAGGCCGAAGGGTAGACAAGTGAACTGCAGATGCTGATTGCCGACCGCAAAGCGGAGGAATTGTTGGAACTCTGTTGTCACTGGCACGTGAAAGTATGCATCTTTCAGATCGATTGAAATCATCCAATCTCCCAGATGTATTGAATGTTGGATCGTAATTAAAGACTCCATTTTGAACTTTTCTTTTCGAATAAAAGAATTGAGATGTGTTAAATCTATTACTGGCCTCCATGTACCGTTTTTCTTCTGTATCATGAACAGAGGAGAATACATGCCTCTGCCTTGTTCGTTTTCTGGAACAGGGACGGCTGCGCCTTGATCCAATAAACAGCTCACGTAGGTTAATAGGACCTGCTTTTTCTCTTCTGAACCTGGAAGAGCTGTGGGAACAAATCTGAGTCTTGGGGTATTGCTGAAAACCCACTTGTGACCGGAGGAGACCGTCTTGATGGTCCAGTAATCTCGGATTGAGGCCGCCCAGACATGCCCGAAGTGGCGAAGACGAGCCCCCACCTGGCATGCCTGAGCGGGCCCAATCTCAAAAGGACTTTGTGGCGTCCTGGTTGCCAGAGGAACCCCCTTTTGCGGGTTTCTTGAAAGAAGACTACCTGGATTTCCAGGATCTAGAGAACTCCCGACCAGGTCTGTAGCTGCGCGCATCCCTAGCGCGATCAGAGTTTTGTCTTCTAGGGAAACTGCGTTTCTGATTTTGTAGGCGTCTGTCTTGAGGGAGGAAACCAGACTTCCCACCTGTGGCCCGGGTTATGGCACTATCGAGCTTATTGCCGAACAATGAAGAACCTTCAAACGGAATTCGGCACCAAGCTTGCTTGGAAGCTGGGTCTGCCAACCACGGACGGAGCCATAGGGCACGCCGAGCTGAAACAGCTGCCAACATAACCCGGGACATCAGGCGGATGACATCAATAGATGCCTCCCCAAGAAAGGCTGATGCCAGCCTGATCTCTTGGATAGGAGAATCCTTAGCTGTTTCAGTAGAGATACCTCCTAAGAACTCATTCACATTATCAGACCAAGATTCCAAAGCTTTGGAAACTGCAGCTATCGCAAGTACTGGCTTACATGCCATTCCTGACGTCAGGTAGATCTTCTTTAAATCCGAATCAATTCGCCTTTCCAAAGGATCTTTAAAAGATACAGTGTCTTCCAAGGGAAGCGTTACATATCTTGCTAGTCTCATTAAAGCTGCATCCACTAATGGAGCTGACTCAAGGTGCTTTACTTCCTCTTCCCTGAAAGGATATAGTTTCAAGACCTTTGACTGCATGGAACTTTTCTTGTCCATTTTGCTCCATTCCTCAGAAATGACTTCACCCAGCTCAGAGAGAAAAGGAAAATACTGTCGCTCCTTATTGAGCTGCTTAAAAAACTTCCTCTGTTTTGGGGGGGAAGTAACTGGATCTTCCCACTTCAGGGCCTCTTTTACTGCCTTCACCAATGAAGGAACTAAAGCGAACTCAAACCCCACGCCAGGATCTTCCAGATCCGATTCGCTGTCTGAAACAGGAGCAGAAGGGTGACTTGGTTGGGAAGAATCCCATGTCTCATGCACAGAACCTTCACCCCCTGGAGGGCATAATGGGTCTGATGGGGAATCACGGGGCTGCTGGGCTTCTCTCTCCTGTAGAGATTCTTTCACAACCCGCCTAACCATAGATTCCAAACGCTGGTCTGCACCATCCCTCTCATCTGCAGCTTTAGAGAAGCAGTGGTCACAGAGAGATTTGTCTGTTGGAACAGGCATCCTGCAACCCCAGCATGATTTTCCTGAACTCTCTTTAGAGTGAGATGAAGGGGGGTGAGAAGGATTTTTATTGCGCTGTTCAGATCTGGAAGGAGATCTATGACGGCTAGACCTGGAGGAAGATTGCCGGTGGTGTGATTTTGATGATCCACTTCCTTTATGGGAACTACGGTGTGGATCAGACCTAGTAGGGCTGTGAGGAAAGAAACACAGAGAAGATAGAGAAAGAAAATCAGCTGGTATCCTAAAAATTCTACTCTCAATCCTTGTACAGGCAGCAAAGCAAACTGCAAACATACCTGCTACAAGCGGGCTGGCCACTAGGGGGCAGTGAGGAGTCCATAGTGTCAATACAATAGGAAGCTGCAGAGACAGATTCACAGGATCAGCTGACTGACAACAGACCTCCACCCCCAGACAATAGAGATTGTCTTACCTTGAACCGCCAAGATAGTAGCCCCGGGAAGTCGCCGTATCCCCCACGAACATTCCCAGGGCTCTGAAAGCTTTCCACAGCTTTTAAAAGTGGCGCCCGTGATGTCATCGCCGACGTCAGACGCGAGACGCTCGCGCGCATGCGCGAACCAAGCCTCGACTTCGTATTGGGTCCGCGCATGCGCAGAACGTATGCCGGTACCCGGAAGTCACAGAGAGAGCGGCTGCTGGAACGCAGAGAGCGTCAGCGCCAATCTAGGATACCAGGAAGCAGGAAAAAAACACACAGAGGTATGATACATATAAACACTGCTGCCATATGTGAATGAATGTAAAAACTTACCCCTCCACCTACGATCACCTGGGCCGAGGAACGCCATCCATACACACACACACCGGACTTGGCAGCAGATAATGGTCGCCTGAAACATTAGGCAAACAGACCGTGCGCACATAGATGAACCGATCCAATCTTCAGCGCTACTCTGCTATACACTCCATACCCTGCTAATAGTCAGGGCCTATCGGAGGAATCTTTGGCACTCGGCATCATCGATCGTAGGGAGGTTTTCTCTTCAGGTAGGAGAACCTACACCAGGTCCTACGGAGGAGGACAAAAAAGGAACATGGATAGCAGCCTAGAGCAAAGATTTATGGGAGAGGGGGTCCTATTGGGTAGTTATGGAGGCGGAGCCTACCCACACGTATGCTGCCATGGAGCCTGTCAGGAAAGTAAAGCTCTGTGAATACTTTCCGGATGCACTGTATCAATGATTTTTGGTTTGAAATGCTTTCAAATATAAGTTTCTCAGTGAGAATGCTGCTTCCTGTCCTCACACTGCAGTGGTCTGTGCTGGCACAGCTGAGTAACAGCCACAACCCTCAGCACAAGAGATGTATTGCAAACAAGGGAAAGGAATGTGTCTGGTGTCTGTCCAGGTCTGTGTTAACTGCTGAAAGCACTAAAGCTTAGTATACACTATGGTAAAATGGGAGGACCGATCGTCCGATTTTCCAAGAAAAGTGCGTATCCTCATTGGAATGGCATTGAAGTGTAGTCTCGGTCTTTGCTTCTGTTCATGTGAGTTTTTTCTATTCGATTATTTGTGTACAATTATTGTACACATTAAAAGAAAATTGGATGTTGTGTTCACATACAATAAAACATTTTTAGCTTGCACCATCGGTTTTTGACATCCGAAAAGTTGGAATCTGCTGTCAAAAGCACTATAATAACAATCAGATAATCGGACAATCGTTCCTCATGCATAAAACTTTCAGTGACCTATTTTCATATACGATAAAAGGTTCCAGACTCCTGCCCTACTTTCCAGTGCATGTCTTCACTGATACTGGTACTGTGTAATTACATGTCACATGTACATCTAGAATCAAATTCTGATTTACTCTCTTTGTGAACTGAAGTAGAATAGTTCCAGTTCTGTCTTCGAAAAATTATTATTACTTTTCTTTTTTTTTTTTGTTATTGCTTTTTATTAAAGTAAATTTGCATAGTACAAAACAGTACAAGAGTACAAAAAAGTAATAAAAAAATAATGTCGAAGACCGTATAAACTGACAGAGTTACCTGTGTAAAGCTCAATTGTGCAAAGGACAGCCAATCGTGGGTTTACCTTTATTGAGAACATAGTAGATTATATTTGTAGCAGAATCTCTGACCTCCTTCAGTCTAATGGGAACCTTCAAGGTCAAAGATAGCTGACATCCTTCAATATGTAGTGGGTTGTGAGGCATAGTGGGTGCAAAGGTGGTAAAAGTCATTGGGCTTCAGACACTTCTTGGATGTAAAAGAGGTTTTATTTCTTTGACAGTACTTTTTGCAATTTCAAATGGCAGACTCCGAGAGGGAGGAGAGCCGTACAGGGAATGCCCCAGCAAGGTGCCACTTCTGCACGTGCAGGATTGCTGTCTCCTATGGCAACAGTATTTAAACAGTTTCTAACTCAAAGTAACAGTTCTCTCAGCTGTACTACAACTTCTCCTTTTAGCTCTTCAGCCCCTTGAGCTCCTGGTCTCTCACTGGACCATCTGATTCACTGACTCTGAATCCTGTGAGCTCCTCTAGGCTTTGCGGTGGTCCCTCAAGCATCACCCACACTTCCCTGCTGGGTCCCTAGCTTGGCACCTTAGATACCTTCAAGCTTCACCCCTTCTGACCGGCTCGGTGCCTAGCTTGGCACACAAGGCTGCTCTGCAAGCGTCACCTCCACTGGTTGGGTCTCTGACTTGATCACCACCTGAAGTTTCCCGATTCTCCACCGTGCCCGTTCAGTGAGAATACTGCTCCGGTACTTGCTTCAGTTACTCAATGTGGTCCCTGGTAAAGGTGGTTGGTCCCTTAGTGGCGACAGCTTCCCTTCTACCTCCGACCATGACACTTTCTCCGGCAGTCAGAACCGTCACTTTTGGTTGTACTGCAAGCCGCAGTCCCAACCCTGCGCTGCCCTCTTACTTCTGGATAGGCCCTCACACAACCTGGCAGCCAGATGCCCCCGGATAGGCCCAATCTCCGGCCTAGCAGCCCGGGGCAGATGGCAAACGTCCACCCAGACAGCAGTCCCGGTGGCGCACAAGAACCTGGATCACCTGACCTCACCCAAATATATAGGCTCTCCCAACAGGCCAAGGGATTCAACAAAATTCCTGTCTATTGGCTGAGATACCCCATATACCCGTAACCTGACCTTGAGTTGTGCTTCTTAATCTAATATTTCCAAGTGCCCGGCCACCTGGTGGTAGAAGAGAAAAGTAAAACCTGGCAAAACTTAGGGAGAAATCAATGGATCCTTAGTAATTACCTACAGTAGCTACTCCTGACAAGGAAATTGGTGAGGAGCTCCCTGACTAAACTCTAGGGCGCTACATATTTAAATTTTAAATCAAGAAGAGACAAGAACAAAAAGAAAATATTTTTTATTTGTTTCAATTTGGTTGTGGTTTGGATCTTTTGAATTGGTATTGATATGACTTTAAAATATACGATTGTGATTTTGTTAGTATGATAATAAGGCTAGCCATAGACAGACATGGCCGTCATAAGACCTATTACTGAAGATCGTTAACATCTGCATTACATAAACATGTACAGTCGTCTCAGCTAAACATATCCTATTTAAGCTTATAAAAACAAATAAAAGTCTTGCGAGCAACTAGGATATAAATGAACTATCTAGAGTGGGCAGCAAGTAACACACTCCCAATATAAATGTGCAAAAAAAAAAATATGGGGAGGGGCAGATTTGTTTGACAAGACGCTTTATATTACCAGAGGAGAGGCACGTATTTGCTGCAGCACTGTGGAATTTATATTGACACAAGCTGTATACAGTTGGTGCACTGGAGCACCTATTAAACGTGAGTTTTATGTACAATTTTTAATAAAGGATACTATGTTTTAAAACGATATAAGCTATATAGATATATTAAGATATATAGATATATATTAAGATATATATTTCGAGCTCCTCTCTTTCCACATATATCGAGCAATAACGGAGGAACATTGACAAAGCAGGAAGGAGGAAAATACGATTCGTTAGTCCAGGGCGACTAAAAAGCTATTTCTGACCAAACTTAATTGTGAGGTCACATTCTTTGAGGTGTGGTAAATTCATATAAAGCACAGTTTTGAGGATTTGTGAAGATTCAGCAAGCCTCATCTTTATTTGACAACTATTTACACATCACTTGACTGCACTGATACACTGGATATATATATTTGGACTGTTATAAGAAGATTCATTATTATTATTGTATTCAATATTGTACTTTAACACTAGCACTTATTCAGTATCGGCACATGATTATAAGATTAAGTGATTGGATACAATATAGATCACTAGCGCAGCATATTTGTTTATTATACCCTATTCATGCAGTGTGGACCTTCTGTAGCGGGGCTTTAAAATAACCCGTTTTTGCCCATGCAAGCCAAAGCAATGGATTCAATGATGGCCCCATCCATTGCCTATACTTGCCTTTCTTTCTCTCCCTCACTGTTCAACCACTGGGAGTGAGGAGAGGCAAGTATGTGTAAATTTATGAATGCCACAACAATATAATGTAAAATACATTATCCTGCCAAAGGACTAAAGAGACACAAACATCCATCAATTTGTATCTATTCCAGTTCAAGAAAGGCAAATAGGTTATTTCAAAGTCTAAATTTAGAATATAGCAAAAGGAAAGATTTGGGTGGAAAATTGGGGTAGCAATGGATGAACAGAAATATTCTCATGAATAAAGGCAGAAAGTTTTCTGTCTGTTCATCAAATACACCACCCACCCTCCATTCCTTCCCTTTCCCTTCCCTCAACCTGACAATGTCCACAGTAATTTCCTTCAACATATTGAGAAATCTCCCTGTGCCATCACCCTGTAGAATAAAGAGCATCCCTGCCCTTGGGAGGTGATTGTTATTGTGCCCTAGGTGACCAAACCGGAAATGGAACAGTTAAGCCCCGTACACACGATAGGACTTTCCGACAACAAAACCGTGGAATTTTGTTCGAAGAGTGTTGGCTCCAACTTGTCTTGCATACACACGGTCACACAAATGTTGGCCAACAATTACGAACGTAGTGACGTACAAGAAGTACGTGATATCTCCATTACGAACACTAGTTTTACAAGACCGATCGCTTCCGGCTCATCCTTGATTCTCAGCATGCGCGTTTGTACTTTGGACTTTTGTTCGACTGACTTGTGTACACACGATTGGAAAGTCGGACAACACACATTTGTTGGCGGAAAATTTGAGAACATGCTAGCCAACATTTGTTGGCGGAAAGTCCGACAACAATTGTCCGATGGAGCGTACACACGGTCGGACTTACCGCCAACAAGCTCACATCCAACATTTCCCGTCGGAAAATCCAATCGTGTGTACGGGGCTTTAGAATAAGCAATGCTTAAAATGTGTCTTGTTATGACCAGCATTGGTCAGTACTGGCAACCAATGACAGGGACAAGCTATAAAACACAGGAACTGTCCATGAAAATAAGGGTCAAGCACAACAGATAATCAATGTAAAGCCTACGAAGGCCATCACTAATTGCCACAGCCTTGTTGGCCATCTCATATTTTCATGTTTCCTGCATTTTGCACTGCTCTGTAATAGACAATATAAATTAATGCAAGCTGAGCCATTGTGGAAATGGAAGGATTATTACTCTTCATATACAGTGCGGGCTGTGCTTCCTAGAGTTCTCTTTGAGGGATAAGAAGGTCAGCACCCCTGACTTGTGTAGATCATTAGTACAAGTGCTGAAAGCACCGGTCCACTTCACATACTTAGCAGCTGCAATAACCCCAGTGCACATGTTCCCATTCATAAGACTAGAAGTGGCTTGTTTCATGCTTCTATCTAGGCTGGTAGTTGTAATTCACAAGAACTGATCTTCTGTTACAGTAAAATGACAACGGTCATAAAAGCCAAACAGGACTCCACGGCATAGAATTGCATCCAAGAAGAAGACATCTTTTATACCACAGTGTGGGAGGATTCTGGCATTCCTTATAGCTACAATTAACCATAATTATGTCTGTGATTATTCTGTTAAATAGTAATTATGGGTCTATAAATGAATACATGTATTATTGTCATTTAATACAGACCCTCTAATATTAAAGAGGGACTACAGCCAACTGCTTAAAATTTTTGAATTGTGTAGGGAAGGGTTAGATCCTCTGCTCAGTTTATATTGCTGTGTGTGTCCTAAATGGGGCGAGTCAACCCCCCTTCTTGTCTCCATAACAATAATTAGAAATCCAAAATGTAACAGTTGTTAACTGGATATGGGGGGTAATTGCACAACATGGGTTCTGTGAACGATGCGATTTCACATCTTTTTTTTACAGAGATATTCTGTAACTGTTTTTGCTGGGCAGCCTCAGTGGATCGGTGCCAATTTATCATTCACCAACATGGAAGGCAGCCTCAGAGGATCAATGTCGATTTAATATTATCCATAACCATGGAAGTCAGCCTCAGAGGATCAATGTCGATTTAATATTATCCATAAACATGGAAGTCAGCCTCAGAGGATCAATGTCGATTTAATATTATCCATAAACATGGAAGGCAGCCTCAGAGGATCAATGACAATGGGGGTTATTTACAAAAGGCAAATCCATTTTGCACTGCAAGTGCACTTGGAAGTGCAGTCGCTGTAGATCTGAGGGGAAGATCTGAAATGAGGGGAAGCTCTGCTGATTTTATAATCCAATCATGTGCAAGCTAAAATGCTGTTTTTTATTTTCCTTGCATGTCCTCCTCAGATCTACAGCAACTGCACTTCTAAGTGTACTTGTAGTGCAAAATGGATTTGCCTTTAGTAAATAACCCCCGATACATCATTCACCAATGTGGAGGCCAGTTTCGGAGGACAGATGTCATTTTATTATTCACCAACGTGGATGGGAGTCTCGGAGGATGAGTCTTCATTTATAATTTACCAATATGGAAGGCTGCCCTAAAGGATCAATTTCAATGAAATTCATGTGGAGGACAGCCTTGGAAGACCAGCGTTGATTTATCTTTCACCAAAATGAAGGGCAGCCTCAGAAGAGCAATGTTGATTATTATTTACCACCATGGAAGGTGAAATCGGGGGATCTATGTTGATTTATTTTTCAACAATGTGGAGGGCAGGTTCTCAAGATCATCAGTTTATCATTCACTATCATGGAAGACAACCTTGAAGATCAATGTTGATTTTTTTTGTTCACCACCTCAGAGGATCACCGTTGATTATCATTCACCAATGTGGAAGCCAGTTTTGGAGGACAGATGTCATTTTAATATTCACCAACGTGGATGGGAGTCTCGGAGGATGAGTCTTCATTTATAATTTACCAATATGGAAAACTGTCTTAAAGGATCAATTTCAATGAAATTCATGTGGAGGACAGCCTTGGAAGATCAGTGTTGATTTTTTGTTCGACACCTCAGAGGATCAACGTTGATTATCATTTACCAATGTGGAGGGCAGCCCCAGAGGATCAATTTTGATTTATTATTCACCAACATGGAAGGTAGCCTCTGAAGATCAGTGTTGGCGGATTCATGTTACTTATTATTCCCCAACTCGGAAGGGCAGTCTTGGAGGATCAATGCCAATTTATAATTCACCACCATGGAAGGCAGCCTCTGGAGATCAGTGTTGATTTATTAATCACCAATGTGGAGAGATCCCTTGGAGGGTTGGTGTCAATTTATATTTTCCCAAAATAGAAGACATCCTTGGAGGATCAATGTGAAGTTATCATTCCCCAGCATAGAAGATCTCTTTGCTCCTCTTTTTCTTTTTATTTATCGGATTCTTTTGCTCTTTTGTGTCTCTGGAACAGAAAGTGCCAAAAGGGAAAATACAGTGATTAAAACCTGACTGAAGCATTAAACCAAAGGATTTTTTTTATGATGTTCCACTTGAAATTGCAGTTGAACGCTTAGTGGAATATTTATAAAGCAGTTAATCTGACATTAATATAAACATTTACTTATGGTGAATCACAGAGATTCCAGTGAATGTTTGGTTAAAGTCACTCATTGATTTATAAATATGCCCTTTATACCTGGAAAATGATTAACAGGCTTGCACAGTTGGAATTATAGGGGGTTCTAACTGTACTACAATTGCTCCTGTAATACGTGGAATTGTACTGCAGGTACTCCAAAAAGTAAAAAATGTGGAAGCTCTTGGATAGATGTAATAATTATCATTGCCAGTAGTAAGCTTCATTGGTTATCTTTGTAGTGTTATATACTTTTTATCTATGAGGGTAAATTGTATAATGAGTTTAACCACTTCAGCCCCGGAAGGATTTACCCCCTTCCTGACCAGGCCATTTTTTGCGATACGGCACTGCATCGCTTTAACTGACAATTGGTCGTGCGACGATTTACTCAAACAAAATCCATGTCCTTTCTTTTGGTGGTATTTGATGACCACTGCGTTTTGTTTTGTTTTTTGTGCTATAAACAAAAAAAGAGCAATAATTTTGGAAAAAAACACATTTTGCTATAATATCCCAATTTTTTTTTTTTTTTAAACGAATTTTTCCCTCATTTTAGGCTGATATGTATTCTTCTACATATTTTTGGTAAAAAAAAATCAGAATAAGCGTATATTGATTGTTTTGCGCAAAACTTATAGCACCTACAAAATAGGTTATTGATTTATGGTATTATTATTATTTTTTTTTTTACTAGGAATTAGCGGTGATCTGCATTTTTCATTGTGACTGCGACATTGCGGCGGACAGATCGGACACTTTAGACACTTTTTTGAAACCATTGACATTTATACAGCGATCAGTGCTACAAATAGCCACTGATTACTGTGTAAATGTCACCGGTAGGGAAGGGGTTAACACTAGGGGGCGATCAAGGGGTTAAATGTGTTCCCTCAGTGTGTGTTCTAACTGTGGGGGGGACGGGACTGACTGGGGTAGGAGACCAATCGGTGTTCCTATATACTAGGAACACACGATCTGTCTCCTCTCCCCTGACAGAACGTGAATTTACACACACAGATCTCCGTTCCTGCTCTGTCACGAGCGATCGAGCCCCTATACCCCTTAAAGCGGCCATTGTACAGCTACAGCGATTCGCGCAGGGGAGACCGTCCCAGCACCGACAGCTGCTGCTGCCTAACACTCCGTGGGGAGGGGCCAGGACGGAGTGTTAGGCAGCAGCAGCAGCTGTCGGTGCTGGGACGGTCTGCATAACCTCACTGTTACATCCAGATTATATGCCTTTTCAGAGTGGTGCACTGACGCACCCTCAAAATGTGAGTACCCCCTTTGGGGGAGAGTTTTTTTATCTGACCTTGGAATATATATTTTAAACGTTATCACACTATATGGTTCCTTTCCTTTTCTCCTTTCTTATTGTTTGAGCCTATGCTGGAGCCTGTTTTCCTGTGATCCACATAGAGCCCTGGGTGGCTCAAAAGCGTTTCCTGACTCTGTCTAGCGACTTCTCACATTCTCTAAGGTGAGCGCTTTACCTTGGGGGGGGGGTCACCTTTTGATTCACCATCGCATGATCTGTGGCACATGGAATTTTAGCACGTTTGAATACATCACTACTGAAGATCATCTGTCATCACTTTTGTGGAGGACTTTTGTGTTCAATATATATCTAGTTCATGATGGACTATTAAGTATATGCATTGCGTGACACTTTGCACTTTTTGGTTGGCACATGTCACTTTTCAGTATTTGTTTGCATGTATGAATTATTTTTGAAGCAATAATATCTATTTATTATTTATTATTATTACTATCATTATTTTATTTGTCAATTGCACTTTTTTAGCACCTGTTCTGCACTTATTTATTTTGGAGCAAATTTATTTATGAATATTACCATTATTATTTATATGCTCATTGCACGGTTTATTTGTGCACATTATGTTCGTTTACTTTATGGGATATAGTACATAGTGTGGTAGATACCTTTGCACTTTGTTGTATATGTACTGTATCTCTTTGTGCCGTGATAGGGTTCAGCACACTCTAGCGCATCATATTTTTATTTATTTGATTATTCCCCCCACTGTCAGCAACAGTGAGGCATAGTTCTTACCACTGGCACCGACAGTGGGGCACTATTCCTCCCACTGCACCAATGATGGGGCTCTATTCCCCCCACTGACATCAATGATGACGTACAATTCCTCCCACTGACACCGTCACCAATGATGGGACACTATTCCTCCTACTGACACATGAACAGGGCACTATTCTTCCCCCAGTACCAAAGATAGGGCAATATTCCTCCCACTGACACCAATGATGGGACACTATTCCTCTTACTGACACATGAACAGGGCACTATTCTTCCCCCAATACCAAAGATAGCGCAATATTCCTCCCACTGACACCAATGATGGGACACTATTCCTCTTACACATCAACAGGGCATTATTCTTCCCCCAATACCAAAGATAGAGCAATATTCCTCCCACTGACATCAATGATGGGACACTATTCCTCCTACTGACACATCAACAGGGCATTATTCTTCCCCCTAATACCAAAGATAGGGCAATATTCTTCCCACTGACATCAATGATGGGACACTATTCCTCTTACTGACACATCAACAGGGCACTATTCTTCCCCCAATACCAAAGATAGGGCAATATTCTTCCCACTGACATCACTGAAGGGGCTCTATTCCTCCCCCTAATTCCAAAGATGAGACACTATTCTTCCCAATGACTCCAACAATGGGACACTATTTCTCCTCTTAAATTATAACCAAAAGCAAAACTTTTTTTGTACTAAATAGAGTGGAGAGGGATTAGAGCACCTGTCAGTTTTTATTGCTATCTGTGCCCCCGTTAGAGAGATTCAACCTCTCTATTTGTCCTGTTTATGATTATCATTAAAAGTAAAAGAAATCTCAAATTTTAGGTTGCCCCCCCCAGAAAAGTAATAGAGGGGAAATCTTACAATGGGGAAACTAGTTATAGTGACCCAGGGGGCCTCCTAGAGAGTCCCTTTATTTGCAGGTATTTCCTCCCATTTCCTGTTTGTTTATGGGACAGGAAGTGAAGGTAATTCTTCCCAATGGGACACAGATGGCTAAAAAAAAAAAAAAAAAGTTATGGCTATTGTTCTGCTTTAATACCAAAGAGGGGACACTGTTTACTGCCACTGACACAAGGATATGTTCTACTCCTGCTGGCCACAGTTCGGTCCCCCTAAAGTTTGAAGGACAGTAAACTGCCCCTTTGTTTAGCAATTTTGGAGACCCCCTGCTGTAGCGTTAGCAGTAAATTTCACTAGAAGCACCTGATCTCTAAAATTTGGAGGAGTATTTACATACTTTTGCCCATATATTATATGTACATGTGCCTGTGCACTCCTTCACATTGTCGATAAATGTACAGCGAATACATCTGTATGTGCACCATGCTGAAGCTTGCAAAACATCATTTGTGAATTACCGGGAAGAGAAGCGAACATTAATAACAGATCCGGCCACACGTGCCTGGAAATTGGATGCATTTAACTGAAACAAAAATATTTATTTGTATGTGTTTTTTTTCTTTCAGTAGAAGACGGAATGGAGTCACCCAGCCGTTGTGCTCCTCTACATTGATTTCTGCTACACTGCAGAATAATACTTTGCATCACTAATTCCAAGATGATCTCGGGCAGAAATAACATAACCAGTATAGGCTGTCAGGCAAACATCAAAAAATATTGTCTCTGTTTCAAAAGTTTTCAGAGCAAAGTACTGATTGCTTAAAGGGATACTCCTTTTCATTTTCAATACATTTTCATTTTGTGATTTTGGAAAATTTCGTAGGATTTTAATACCAAACTCCAATCTAAATGTTGAGCAGAGTGGAGACAGATTAGAACCTCTGCCAGTATTTTTCTTCCTGCTGTCTATGGCTCTATGGAGATTTTCCCTCACTTGCTGTGCAGACATTAGAGCGGAGTTCCAGCCAGTGAAATTAAAAGAATTAAAAGTCAGTAGCTACAAATACTATAGCTGCTGAGTTTTAATATAAGGGCACTTACCTGTCCAGGGTTCCAGCGATGTTGGCATCTCGAGCCGATCTGTCCATCAGCTTCGGGTGCAGGCGCCGGGATTGCTAGTAAGGGAAACCGGCAGTGAAGCCTTCAGGCAACAAGGTAGGACAGAAAAAATGTCGGAAAAGGTACTAAAAAGACCAAAAAAATTCAAAAACGAGGGGGGGGGGGGGGGGCGGTAGCTGTATTGTTTAAAACCTAGTTGGATTTCATCCTGGAACTGCACTTTAAGACAAGATATTAACCACTTGCCGACCAGCCGCCGTCATTATACTGCGGCAGGTCGGCGCGATCCCGCAAACCGTTGTAGCTATACATTGGCTCCTTTAAGCGGGATAGCAGGCACGTGTGTGCGCCCACTGCACTGCTGGGGTGCCGATGCTCATGACCACCAGTCGCGATGACCGCCGGCCACACACAATCGTGGGCACATGTGTCACAAATCCCTGTTCTGTGAAGAGAGGAGATGCAGATTGTGAGTTCCTAATAGCTAGGAACCACGATCTGTCATCTCCTATAGTCAGTCCCCTCCCTCTACAGTTAGAACACACACTAGGAAACACAGTTAACCCCTTGATCGCCCCCTAGTGTTAACCCCTTCCCTGCCAGTGACATTTAACCACTTAAGCCCCGGACCATTTGGCTGGCCAAAGACCAGAGCACTTTTTGCGATTCGGCACTGCGTCGCTTTAACTGACAATTGCGCGGACATGCGACGTTGCACCCAAACAAAATTGACACCCTTTTTTTCCCACAAATAGAGCCTTCTTTTGGTGGCATTTGATGGCATTTGATCGCCTCTGCGATCAAATTATTACATTATGGTGGACAATTTTGACACATTTTTGGGACCACTGGAATTTTTACAGCGATCAATGCATTAAAATTGCATTGATTACTATAAAAATGTCACTGGCAGTAAAGGGGTTAACCACTAGGGGGCAGTGAAGGGGTTAAGTGTTCCCTAGTGTGTGTTCTAACTGAAGGGGGAGGGGACTGTGCAGGGGAGATGACAGATCGCCTGTTCATACTCTGTATGAATAGACTATCTGTCTGTTCTCCCCTCAGAGAACCAGAAACTGTGTGTTTACACACACAGATCCCGGTTCTCTGTGTGCCCTGAGAGATCGCGGGAGCCCAGTGGTAATCACGACCGCCAGGCACTTGCATCGGCTCCGTGGGCGAGCAGGGGGCATGCGCCTAGTGGCCATCTATGGTACCGACGCACCATGACAGCGATTCATGCAGCCGAGCCATGTTGCCGCAGTACAACTGCGGCGGCTGGTTGGCATGCGGTTAAATAATAATCAGTGCATTTTTATAGCACTGATCACTGTATAATTGTCAATGGTCCCAAAAATGTGTCAAAAGTGTCCGATGTGTCCACCATAATGTCGCAGTCCTGATAAAAAACGCAGATTGCCGCCATTACTTGTAAAAAAATAATAATAATAAAAATGCCATAAATCTATCCCCTATTTTGTAGACGCTATAACTTTTGCGTAAACCAATCAATATACGCTTATTGCGATTTCTATTACCAAAAATATGTAGAAGAATACATATCGGTCTAAACTGAGAAAAAAATGAGCTTTTTTCAAAAAACGTGGGGATATTTATTATAGCAAAAAGTACAAAATATTGTGTTTTTTTCAAAATCGTCGCTCTTTTTTTGTTTATAGCGTGGAAAATAAAAACCACAGAGATGATCAAATACCACCAAAAGAAAGCTCTATTTGTGGGAAAAAAAGAACTGCACGACCGCGCAATTGTCAGTTAAAGCGACGCAGTGCCGCCCGTATCACAAAAAATGGCCTTGTCATTGAGCAGCCAAATCTTCCGGGGGGCTGAATTGGTTAAAGGGTGAATATAGATAGCAATAAAAACCTGATAAAGGTTCTAGGTCTTCCTCTGTTTTGGCTCGCGTTTGACCTAAAATCACCTCACCTACCACTAATGATAAAGGTTGGCATAAGACCTCTCAGTAGTGACTACATTGTAATATTTACTTGAGTATTGTGACTTTTATTTTATTTTTTTGTTTGTTGTATAGCTACTATATTTTTATGTAAAAATGTGTTGGTTCGATGATAAGTAACAATTTTACCATTTGGCATTCACTGCAACAGAGTGGCTAAGATGTTTACACTCTTCCTTTAAAGTACGGTGTTTCAAAGTTGTGTTCCCTTAAAAGGGGTGTTGAGCCTAAAAAATGTAATATATTGCTGTTTACCAATACTTAAAGCGGTTGTAACCCTAAAAAAAAAGATCCTGTTCCTTAAAAGCATGTTAAACAGCACAGTGCTTGTGCGGTGTCTTTTGTCCCTTTCTATGCTGTAGAATACCTGGTTGATTCCTGCCTGTTCCTGGGTCCGCCTATGTGAACTGACCACAGTAATCATAGCTGCTGATCCATGGTATACCGTGGTCAGTTTATGTGCCTCCGTCATCCCGCTCTGTTCAAAGTCTCTCCCCTCTACCCCTCCCTCCCTGCCTGTCAGTTCCTAGTGTGTGAGCCAATATCCAAACCCATCCCTCCCCTCCTCCCGCTATATCCATGTGACTGTAAAGTTAATATTGACAATTACTGGCAGCCCCTCTGTTATAACAAGATATACTACACAGTGTCTGTGTTTTTTTTTTTTTAAATAATGCAGCTAAATACCTTATTTTTCAGCGTAGATGGACAGTCATGTGACCTCCCAGCTGATAACAGAGGGGACATCAGCTATAGTCCTCAATCGGGGAAGGGGAGCGGCAGGGTGTCACTGAGAAATAAGGTATTTAGTTGCATAATTAAAAAAAAGACCACACTGTGTAGTATAGCTTGTTATAACAGAGGGGCCGCCAGTAATTGTCATCACTAACTTTACAACCACTTTAACCGATTCAAGCCCAAGCCAATTCTGGCACTCCGCTCCTACATGTTAAAATCATAATTTTTTTTCTAGAAAATTACTGAGAACCCCCAAACATTATATATGTTTTTTTTTTTTTTTAACAGAGACCCTAGGGAATAAAATGGCGGTCATTGCAACTTTTTATGTCACATGGTATTTGCACAGCCCGATTGTTTTGTATAATGTGAAAGATGATGTTACGCTGAGTAAATTGATATCTAACATGTCATGCTTCAAACACCTCAGCCCTGGAAGGATTTACCCACTTCCTGACCAGGTCATTTTTGTGATACGGCACTGCATTACTTTAGCTGACAACTGCGCAGTCGTGCGATGTTGTACCCAAATAAAATTGTCCTTTTTTTCTGACAAATAGAGCTTTCTTTTGGTGGTATTAGATCACCACTGCGGTTTTTATTTTTTGTTCTATAAACAAAAATAGACCGACAGTTTTGAAAAACAAACAATATTTTTTACTTCCTGCTATAAAACACATCCCATAAAAAAAATGTAAAAAATAAAATTTCTTCATAAATTTAGGCCAATTTGTATTCTGCTACATATTTTTGGTTAAAAAATCCCAAAAAGCTTTTATTGATTGGTTTGCGGGAAAGTTATAGCATCTACAAAATAGGGGATAGATTTACAAAATTCTTTTTCTTTTTTTTGTGTTTTTTGTTTTTTTCTTTTACTAGTAATGGCGGTGATCAGTGATTTTTAGTGGGACTGAAACATTGGGGCGGACAGATCGGACGCCTAACTGACATTTTTGACACTTTTTTTGGGAACCAATGACAATATTACAGTGATCAATGCTAAAAGTATGCACTGACATTGTACTAATGGCACTGGGAGGGAAGGGGTTAACATCAGGGGCGATCAAAGTGGTTAACTGTGTTCCCTCCATGTGTTTCTATCTGTGTGGAAGGGATTGGCTGCCTGGGACAAAAACACAGATCCGTCTTCCCGCGCAGCAGAAAAACAGTATCTGTGTGTCATCCCCTGACAGAACGGAGATTTGCCTTGTTTACTATGGCAGATCCCGTTCTGTCACTGCGGGGAACGATTGTGGATCCGCTGATTGGCTTCTCCGCTGGCCAATCGGCACGTGCATGTGCCACCCACAGATCGCCGTGCATGAGCCGACGCAATTCGTGCAGCCAAGCCAATCTGCCGCGGTATAACTGCAGGGGCTGGCCAGCAAGCAGTTAAAGTTGCGCACACTCGTGGTATGGCGCCAAACTTTGGTACTTAAAAATTTCCATAGGCGACGCTTATAAAATTTTTACAGGTTACCTGTTTAGAGTGGAGGTCCTGGGCTAGAATTATTGTTCTCGCTCTAATGTTCACGGTGATACCTCACATGTTGATTTAAACGCTGTTCACATATGTGGGCGTGACGTACGTATGAGTTCCCTTCTGTGTGCAAGCACGCAGAGACGGGGGCGCTTTAATTTTTTTTTTGTAGACTTTCCCTTTAAAAAATAAAATGTGATCACTTTTATTCCTTTATTACAAGGAATGTAAACATCCCTCGCAATAGGAATAGTCCATGACAGGTCCTCTTTATAGAGAGATTTGGGTTCAATAAGTCCCCACATCTCTCCTCTAGGCTGGAAAGCCTGAGATAAAATAAAAAAACAATCTCAGCCTATCCAAATAAATAGATTGCAGTGTTTACATCTGCCTAGGCTGGAAGTGATGTCATAACGTCACGCCCGGCCTCCAAAGATCATAGAGATGGCCAGGGACCATCTGGTCCTCAGTCAGCTCTATGGTAAACGGACGATTTTTTTATCCAGCCCAGCGATCGCATGGGTGAGCCGGTAGAAGCACCGGAGGGCGGCGAGAGGGGGGGTCCCCTCCTGCCACTTGTAAAAACAAACAAATTTAAGCTGAACTCCAGCTAACATGTTTTAAGCAGTTACAGCAACTGTTTTTTTTTTCCTTTTGGGATAATTTAATTATATAAATGAATAAAAGCTGACCATTGTAAGCACCCCTGTCAATGTTAAATTGTTTGTCTCAACGCTCTAACTGCCACTGTTTCTGGACAGCTTGGTCTGTTAGAGGAAGTAAAAAAAAAGCCTAAAAAAAGAAAACTAATGAAGCCACTACATCTAAGCATTTGTAAGCTTAAATATTATTTTTGTATGTTTTTTTTTTAAGTTTAATACAGTTTTAAATAACACATAAAATCAATATGTTCACTATAATTTTAGATAGAGAGGTTAATGGTTAGAACCCCTCTAATTTTCTGTGTCTGTGTCCCTTTAGCAGGATTTTAAAGAACAACAGGATGTGAAAGAATGTCTCTCCAAAATAAAGGGAAATCTTGTATCACTTTCTAAGATTCAACCTCTATTCTTGTTCCATTGACAACTCAGACTTTTCGATTTTTCCTCACTGTCAGTTGCAGTGACAGTGGCCACCAGGAACAAAACTGATAGGAAATCTCCCCAGCTGAGACAGAGACAGCAATAAAAATGTGACAAGGATTCTAATGTCTCTATCTAAAATGGGGGGAAAAAATGGTGTTAGATAAAATTTAAAGCAGGACTTTACCCATAACAACTTGATTAAAAAACAATGTTCTTTAGCAAGGCACATACAGTACCATGCCACAATTTTCCTCCAGCATTGCTCCTGTTTCTTCTTTGGAGGCTGCCATTTTGTTGAAGCCCAGAGTACCAGCAGTAAACCATAAAGCGGAACTAAACCCATTGATTTAAGTTTAAAAAAACAGTTACCGTATATACTCGAGTATAAGTCATTCCGAGTATAAGTCGAGGCCCTAATTTACCACAAAAAAATGGGAAAAACTTATTGACCCGAGTATAAGACGAGGGTGAGAAATGCACAGCTACTGTAAGTGGAAAAGAGGGTCAACAATGCCCATTTGCATGCCTCACTGTGCTCATTTGCAGCCATAGGTCCCCCGAACTTCAAACTCGGTAGTTAAGGGTTCCTAGATGCCCCCTAGCTGCAGCCAAAATTTGGGGTCTCTGAACCCAAAGGGTTTCGAAATGACATTGCTGCAGATGGACACAGTTGACCGAATTTGGGGCCCCGTATCTCGGGGCCACTTAGTGCTAACAACCCCAGATTTGTTATGCAAACCCAGTGGAACTAGCACCATAAAATTTCCAAAGCTGGGGTTTCTAGCACCAAGTGGCCCTGAGATACAGGGCCCCAAAAATCAGTTCAGAAAATGTCAAGCACTTTTCTGCAGCAGAGAATGTCATTTTCCTTATCTCGGGGCCACTTAGTGCTAGGAACTTCAGCTTTAGATATGTTCTGGTACCAGTTCCACTGGGTTTGCATACCAAATTTGGGGTTCCTAGCACCAAGTGGCTCTGAGATATGGGGCCCCAAAGTCGGTTCAGAAAATGAAATTTTTTGCTGCAGAAAAGTGCTTGACTCGAGTATAAGTCGAGGGGGGTACTTTCAGCACAAAAAAATGTGCTGAAAAATTCAACTTATACTCGAGTATATACGGTACATTCCTGGAATGCCGGGATTACTAAGGGCACTTTCACAGTGAGGCGCGGGGGCGTCGGCGGTAAAGCAGCGCTAGTTTATGCGGAGCTTTACCGTCTTTTAGAGGCGCTTTTCGGGCACTAGCGGGGTGCTTTTAACCCCCGCTACCGGCCGAATAAAGGGTTAATAGCGCCAGCAAAAAGCCTCAAAGATGCGGCTTGCAGGACTTCTTTTAACATCCCGCAAGCCCACGGCTCCAGAGGGCTTTCACACTGGAGTGAAAGAAGAGGCGATTTACAGGTGCTTTGCAGGCGCTATTTTTAGCACTATAGCGCCTGTAAAGAGCCTCAGTGTGAAAGTAGCCTAACTGTTACATTTGCCTGTGTCCTTAACCAAACTATCAAACCATCAAATGGCTGGTGTCATAACTGATCACATGTGCAGCACCATGGCAGATGCAGATCAAACAGAAGCAGCTTCCTTAGCTGTTAAGGATCGGAGGGTTTAATTCTGCTTTAAGGCTGTCAGCAGATCGACCTCTACAAATTCAGCAGTGCCTAAAAATGGAGAGCAACTGAGCATGTGCAGAGCAGGATAAGACAGTGTATTACAGGATTTTAAACAGTATAGGTGCTTATTCTTAATGTTTTACATAGAACTATACAGTGGAACCTTGGTTAACGAGTAATGTGGTTAACGAGCGTTTTAAAAGGCAAGCAACTTTAAAAAAAAAATCCTGACTCGGTTTGTGAGTGTTGTCTTGCAAAACGAGCAGAATTCAAGCTAACGGGGTGTGCAGTACCGCATTTGGCCAGAGGTGCGGGGGTGCCGGTGACACTCGGAATAGTTCAGAGCCGTTCGGAAATACTCGGAAGCACTTGGGAACTGAGTATTTCCAAGTGTTTCCGAGTATTTCCGAACGGCTTTCCGAGGGTTGAAAGGGCCGAGCTCTCCCCGAGTATTTCTGAGTCTCTCTGGAGCCCCCCCCCACCTCTGGCCACATGCGGTATTGCATGCAATAGAAGTCAATGTAGAACAAATTATCTTCGTTTCCATTGACTTCTATGGGGAAACTCACTTTGATATGAGAGTGCTTTGGATTACAAGCATTACAAGAACGGATTTTGCTCGTAATCCAAAACTCCACTGTACCTGCAAAAGGGGCCAGCCTGAAGTGATATAGCAGGACTTAATTTTCTGACTACACTTCTACCTTATAGTGGTTCTAAACTCAAAAAGGTTTTCTACCCTAGTCCAGGGAACGCATTAGAAACTCAGGTAGCAGATAGGACCATTTTACAGCTTGACACTTACATTCTGAAAGGAAAAGAACACAAGTAAATAAAAATAAAATTAAAAAAACAAGGAACCCCCGAGAGGAAGTTTGTATTTTTAAATCAATTCAGGAACAAAAATTCTTATTATTTCAAATTCTTGTTGGTTTCAGGATCTCTTTAACCACTTAAGGGCCAGCCGCCGCAGTTATACTGCGACAGGTTGGCTCCCCTGCGTGAATCAGCGTTATTGCACAACGGTTAGCGCAGGCGCAGTTGCGCGCTCCGCCGGCGGGGCATTCTCGCGCCCACTACGGGAGCGTGCCCGTGGGTCAGGCGTACTCGATGTTCGCCAGCAACCCGCGATCGCCTAGTACAGAGGCAGAATGGGGATCTGCCTTTGTAAACAAGGCAATTCCCCGTTCTGACAGGTGACAGAGATCTATTGTTCCCAGTCTTTGGGAACAGTGACCTCTGTCATGTCCCAGGCAGCCCATCCCCCCCCTACAGTTAGAACACATCTAGGGAACACAGTTAACCCCTTAATTGCCTCCTAGTGTTAACCCCTTCCCTGCCAGTGTCATTTTTACATTGATCGGTGCATGTTTATATATTGTAATAATGTCACTGGTCCTCAAAAAGTGTCATTTGGGGTCAGATTTGACCGCCGCAATGTTGCAGTCCTGCTAAAAATCGCAGATCGCCAGATTACCAGTAAAAACAATCAAAAATAAATAAAAGTCCCTAAATCTATCCCATAGTTTGTAGATGCGATAACTTTTGCACAAACCAATCAAGATACGCCTATTGCAATTTTTTTTACCAAAAATATCTAGAAGAATATATATATTTTTTTATATTTTTTTTTTTTTTTGGATATGTATTATATCAGAAAGTAAAAAAAAAATATTTTTTCAAAATTGTTGCTCTTTGGTTGTTTACAGCGCAAAAAATATAAAACCGCAGAGGTGATCAAATACCACCAAAAAAAAGCTCTGTTTGTGAGAAAAAAAGGACATCAATTTTGTTTGGGTACAACATCGCATGACAGCGCAATTGTCAGTTAAATCGACGCAGTGCCATACCGCAAAAAATGGCCTGGTCATTAAGGGGGAAAATTCTTCCAGTCCTTAAGTGGTTAAACTATAAGCTTATTTAGAGGCAGAGATGGATCTATGTGTTCTACACAGTTTACTCTGTAAGGCTTTGTGGAATTTGTCGATGTTATATAAATTAATAAAAAAATAACATCTACCAAAAGAAATGACACAATAAGATGCTTGGAGAATGTATTGATTTGTACGCGTGTCTGTGTGTGGTCTGTGCTGGAATGTGTTTTGCCTGGTTACACATCCACATGCAATTAAACTATACTGACAAAGCAATACATCGGCTAGGAAAAGTAAAGTAAAAACACAATAACACTTTTTACAATATTAGCACGTCGATAATACAATTTAAACAAAAGGGCAATAATCTTTTTGCTTGTTAAGTATTTCACGCAGCTGGTACTCCACATGTTGAATCCCTCTATTTGTTCTTCTTTCGCTTAAAGATGAATTTCAGGTATGGCAATTTTTACATTGTCAGCTTGAATCAATTAATGTATGTAGGTACCCCCCGGCACTAGGGTTGCCACATCATCTGGAAGCTCATGAAGATCAATGGAATAGCAATACCTACTACAGCAATCTCCAACTTCCGTGGGAATTCCGCAGGTAAAGCACATTAATTCTTATATTGGTCCAAGCTGGACCAATGTAACTATGTAAAAATTGCCTAATCTTCAGCTTTAAGCTCCCAAATGCCCAGTCTGCGAGGCCTGGGCATTCCAGACCAAGCTGTCAATTCCTCCAGGGATGGGGGATAGGTAAGCGACCATCAATGGGACACCCATGGAGCCGGGCCTCCGCACTGCAGTGCAAACCCCACCAACTGCTGCCCCCCAAAAGACCTCCACCCCCCACTGACAACCCCCCCCCTCCTACCTACTGCCTTTCTCCTCACCCCAACTACCGCCCTTCCCACCACTGACAGACCAACCACTGCCCCCCACTCACAAACCTTCACCACCCAACTACTGATCCCCAACCCCCACTGACAGACCCTAAGCTCTCACAACTACTGCCCTTTCACCAACCCCACTAACTACTACCCCTCCCTCCACTGACAGACCCCCAACCCCTCAAATACCACCCCTCCCTCTACTAACAGACCCTCAACCCCCTCACCTGATATTCATGCTACAGCCGCTTTTAAATCCTGTATCCCTCATGTATCCCTGCTTTTCAATGATGACTCGTGACTGTGTACCCGCTCGGCCATCAAGGTGCCTGAGCTTGTGTTGTGCCTGTGTCCCCGGTGAACATTCTGCATGTAAAGAGTTAAATGATTGTGCCTGTGTCCCACCGACGATTCGACATGTAAGAAGTTAACAGAGTTCATTTACCTCTTTGGGTGCAGCTCGGGCGCTTGGCTTCTATTGCCTGAATCCAGCGCATTCGCAGTTGCTGCAAAGGATACAGATCTTTATGGTAAACAGATCTTTATGCTACACCAGGAGAGGAGACACAGGCAAGGCCACACAGAGGGAGGCGAGCAATGACCGCAGCCCATGTCAGCCCCATCTGTGGCCCCCCACCCACCACCCGCCGTACGGCCCAGTCACCAACAGGCCACTCCTGCCAGGTCATGCAGGCCCAGCCCGCCCGGCGAATGCCGGGTGTGCCGTATGGCCAGTCCGATCCTAAGCCCCAGCATCCAGTAGTGGTAGGGTTGCCACCTCATCCCTTTAAACCCAAACACACATGGATTACACAGGTTCTGAGGCTAATTTAATGCAGATAAGGCACCAATTGAGTTTAATTACCACCTTAACCAGCCACAGAACCTGAGTAATTAATATGTGTTCAGTTTTAAAGGGATGAGGTGGCAACCCTAAGTAGTGGCAACACTGATTTGTAAAGGGGCTGTAAAGGCCATAATCTCTAGCAGTCTAATGTGCCGCCAGTGTGTAAATGCCTCCTACAATGACTTTATTCTCCAGCGATACCATATTTTCAGCCAATGACAATCTCGACTTGGGCCCACAGTTTCTGATTGTCTTCTGTAGCATTTCCTATACTGGCTATTTTATGTGGCCCTTTGGTGATGTCAGTGGCCTCATTTGAAGCCTTCTATAAGTTGACTGCTAACAAATCAAAAACCCTGCCACTAATCAAAAACAACTGACCTACCAATAGCAGGTAAAAGAAGACTTACTGAAAGCAACTACAATCTTCGCTCTCTTACAGGATTTTAGCCATCGCTGGTGTCTTAAACTTTTGGGTGTGTTGAACGCTGTGACCCTCCCACCACCACCACCCCTCACTGTTATAAAAATCACATTCTAGTTTCTATGTCCTTACAGTCCACAATGACATAGTGGTCGGCCAGTGAGACCGTATTGAATAGAGGGGGGTATAGCCATTGTGATCAGAACGGAAGGTAAGGTAAATATCCAAAATTATGAGCTGTCAGCAGAACAAGAATAGAAGGGAAATCTACTGGTGGTGGTAGGGGAATTAGACCTCTTTGGTTAAAGAGGCCATTTCCCACACTTTGGAGATATTTCTTCTTGCTTTTTATTTTGCGTAGCTCCCAACTGTCCCCGATTTCGAGGGAATGTCCCTGATTTGGAACAAAGTCCCTCTGTCCCTCTTTTCCTCCTCATTTGTCCCTCATTTTGGTCTGATCTACTGTATATAGTTTATATGCATTTTTTTTAATCTTTCAAAACGTGTTTCCCAGTGCTAAACCTTTCATCCAATTTCTAAATTGCTGCATTTGTAAATTTTAAAAGCCAATATAAAGGAATAGTAGAAAGTAAAAAAAAAAATGTGGGTTTAAAGAGTTTTTTTTTGCCTACATACTTTTGCTAATAGGTGTCCCTCGTTCCTATCTCACAAAGCTGGGAGGTATGATTTTGTCTACACTGCAAATTACCAGATGCCATTAATGCGAGTACGCAGCAATACTTGCACAAAGCAAGCGCATGCACACAGGCGTATGCCCAGAACCTAGACAATCTGCATGCCCATGCATGTGCGCTTTACACCACTGCATACCTTTTTGAAGTCACATTTTGTAATTGCTGTTGATGGGCAACTGTACACATCAGCTGTGGGCATTTTTTACAGGGAAGTTTTTACAGCGGTTCTGGACGCTTGCTGTATGGCCCCCTTTGCAACCATGTGATGGACCCTAAACAGTTGTAAATGTAAAAATGTAAATAAACACATTCGCCCAAAGCCTTAACTTTTTCCTTTAACAGGCAGATTAATAAAGTCTGCAACAAAACATATAGGTATACCCAGGGCTTTTTTTCAGCGGTAACGTGGGGGAACGCAGTTCCGGCACCTCCTGCACTGAATGTATGTAGTGGCAAAGGGTGCTGGAGTGTGCTGAAGGCTGGGAGATCTATTGTTGATGGGAAGGGTCTATTGTTGTTGGCTACTGGAGGGTCCATTGGTGCTGGCTGATGGGAGATCTATCGTTGCTGCATTCTGGGAGATCTGTTGTTGCTGACAGGGGTCTATGGTTGCTGGGGTGGATCTGTTGTTACTAGGGTGGATCTTTTGTTACTGAAGGGTCATTTTGTTGCGCGGGCTCTATTGTTGAAAGAAGGGTGTATATCTTAATGCTTATTAATAAAATCTATACAAACTACTTGGCCCCACAAAATGATACTTGGTTCCGTATTCTCTAAAAAGGTCCGTACTGGAAGGTGGGTAGGGGATGGAACCAAGGGGCAGTGCTCAGAGGTGGGTAGGGGGTGAAGACAAGGGGTGACTTGAAAAGGGGAGTTCCTGAACCTATTCTCTGAGAAAAAAAGCCCTGGGTATACCTGTAGGCATTTCCGGGCTATCATCTTTGAAAGCTCAGTATGCTTTGACAACTGAATGTAAGAGGTGCACACTGCACTACATTCCTTACAATAAAAAAATAGATCCATAAAAAAAAAAAAAACACAAAAGCAAAGATAAATATAAACTCTCATGAAAAAAAATGACCAAAACCATTAAAGTTTTCCTTTAATATCTAGTAATGTTTAACAAATGCATATATTAGCTTGCACATTTCAGAAACTAATAAGTTTTAGCAAGCAAAACAATACTATTGATTGTCTCCTATTGATGTCCTTTGTTCAGCAGACTGCACAAACCTCATAACAATTCATTTTCATGGACAGTTATATAACAATTCCCTTTCTGCAAATGGAAGATCTAGTACATTTTTCTCTGTTTATTCACCTGCCAATGTTTTTTGATTTCTTAATTCCCCTTGCGCGATCTCAGGAGAGACGTCTGTTTGCTGTGGTAATATCCTGCGTTGCAAACTTTGCTTTTCAAATTTGATTACACAATTGAGAAGAATAAAAGGCATATTTGAATGTGCAACAGTTTCTGGGCTTAAAATGTCATATTTGCAACCGACAGCACTGTACCAGCTGAATATTAACTGTTTGTAGTTGTCGGGTGTAAAGTTCAAACATGAAAGAGGGGAGGGCCAGACTATTCCCACACCGATTGTTCTTATTAATTGAAAAGGAAATCTGGCTTATGTCATGTGGTTTTCCGATAATGTAAAATGCCAGAAGCACACTACAATATACTATACACTATACAGTAAAATACAAACACAGTACATGAACACAAGGCAATCACACCTATACCATACAACATAAAATATGGGGGTGCCTCTCCAAATTTTTGAGTCTTGGTGTTCCAGCAAAGAGTACTGGAGGGCATACAAAGACATTTTGGACACTTCCAACCTTGTGGTGCCAATTAGGGGGAAGGTCCTCGTCCATTACAACTGCATCCCTGTGTACAAAACCATTGTTTGGTGTGGAGGAACTAAAGTGGCCTTTACAGAGCCCTGACCTCAATCCTACTGAACACCTTTGGGATGAATTGGAATGCCAATTGTGAGCCAGGTCTTCTTATCCAACATCAATACCTGAACTCTCAGGTGCTTCTTCTGGCTGAATGGGCACAAATGACCACAGACACACTCCAAAATCTTGTGGAAAGATTTCACAGCAGAGCAGAGGCTTTCCTAGCCGCAAAGGGGGTGGAGGTAGCGGTGGAATAGGCAAATCCATATTAATGCTTGTGGTTTTGTAATGGGATGTCCTATAAGCTCGTATAGGTGTAATGGTCAGTAGGGATGAGATTTAGGTTTGGGTCCACCATGGGTTCATCTGTTCATTACTTGTATCAAACCTTTATTTTACAAATACAACCAGACTCTTGTGTCTTCCAAGAAAAGTGGAGGCTTTTATAGCCACAAAGGAGAAGGGGGAACTAATTTTGTAATTTTATTAAGTTCATTTAGCTGTGATGGCCAGGTATTCACCAAGTTTTGGTCAATAAGGGTAAGTTATTAAAGGGAAATTATAATCTTTATGAATGTTTTTGAATTCAAACTGTTTATTAGTTGATACATAGGCCACCACAAGCAAATGAACAGCTAATGTGGGTAAAAGGGTTCTCCTTGCAGGTAGAGAGATAAAAAGGATACACTGTTGATAATTGAGATCAGAACACTATCCCCTCTCCACGGAATGAACAGCAATGTAACCAAGAGAAGCTAGTAAGCAAGGGCAGGTAACATCATTTTAAATACTTTAAGGATAAAAGAGGCAAAAGAACTGACAACTGAATTGTCCACCCCAGCCGTAGCCCAGGGAATAGAAAGGACCAGACAGTGTCCGGAAGGTATGCAGTGAACATACAATAGACAGAGGGAAAGGTGGAGAGGAAACATGGGAAGAGAAGGGGGAATAAACAGAGGGAGCGGTTCCATGGTTTGCGGCAGCAGCAATCCCAAGATCACAAACAGTCGACAAGATGTAAAATTTGGCTATGGGTCCAAAAGGGAGGTGTCAAACTCTGTAGTGTAAGTACTGACCTAGAGTTTCATACCTCGTTGTGAAGTGTCGCCTCAATCTTTACAGTTGTTTTAGCTATATTTGTGAGCATAATCAACTTTTTATGTTTTTAGTTTTGAATAAAACTGAAAACTAAGGCTGAAAACTTCTCAACTCTTTATTGGTCTTGATTATTTCCTGTCACTGCCTGTACTGTCTAACCCCGTCACCTATGTAAAGGAAATTATTCTTTTTGGCAGGTGACAGACAGAACAGAAACGCTGGGCAAATCCTCCCCAAACAGCAATACAACACATTTTTAGAGATTTAGAACCTCTATCGGGATTTGATTGCTGTTTGTGTCCCTATGAAGTAGATTTCAGCTCACTTCCTATCCAGGTCAGGGCTGGTGCAAGGATTTTTGACACCCTAGGTGAAATTCGGGAGTCAGGACACAGTCCTCTGCCGCCGCTGCGCCTCTGACACTATGTGTGAACGGAGCGGCGGCTGCCTGCTGATGTTGAGACTTAGTTGCTTGCTACAGAGAGAAGAGAGTAGGAACACCAGTGGCCGGGTGCCCTAGGCAGCAGTGCGCCCTAGGCGGCTGCTTAGTTTCCTAGTGGTAGCACCGGCCGTGATCCAGGTGAAGGTTCTCAGAGAGAACAAAAAGTGAAGGAAAATCTCATCACTTTCTATTTGATAGCTGCCAGATGAAACAGTAAGTTTCTATGATGAATTTGAAGATATAAATGTACAGAGGGTCCACCATTTTTCCTTATTACATATGCATTTTTTGCTTCTAGGTTAGAAGGTTAGTAGTTCTGCTCCTCTCCCACTGCATGTCTACAAGTCAGATCTAACTTGGCTAAATACTGCCCTTAAGATGGGCACAGGCCTTACAATCTGACAATACACTCTTCTTTAGATTTACCAACAATCATGAAGTGCAAGGGCATACCTTAACCAACAAATACTTTTTATATCCATTAGGGAAAACCCTTAAAGCCCAACTCCAAGCATTGCCCTACTCTACAAGTTCTTGCACCTCTGCCCCATTGCAGCTTACCCCCATTTTTATATCTGTGCACTTACATATTTTCCAGGTGTCTTCCATCCAGCCTGGTGATATCACAGGTCCTGTTCAACCTCTTTCTTTAGCATTGAATGAATCAAATGTGCTTCAGAGAGCAGCACCCCAGTTCACAAAAAGGATATCGGGGGAAATGGAGAAAAGGCAGAGAAGGGCAACCAAACTGATAAGAGGCATGGAGGAACTCAGCTATGAGGAAAGATAAGAGGAACTGAATTTATTCTCTCTTAAGGGGGATATGATCAACATGTACAAATACATAAGGGGACCATATAGTGAACTTGGTGTTGAGTTATTCACTTTAAGGTCATCACAGAGGACAAGGGGGCACTCTTTACATCTGGAGGAAAGGAGACTGTGAAAATGTGGAATAGACTCCTTCAACAGCTGGTTCTGGCCAGCTCAGTAGATTGCTTTAAAAAAGACCTGGATTATTTCCTAAATGTATATAATATAACTGGATAGTAACATTTATAGGTAAAGTTGATCCAGGGATTATCTGATTACCTCTCAGGTGATCAGAAGGAATTTTTTCCCTCGCTGGAGCAAACTGCTTTGCTGGTTTTTTTTTTGTCTTCCTCTGGATCAACTGTGTATATAGGATTTTTTTCCCCCTTTTATTGGTTGAACTAGATAGACTGTGTTTTTTTCAACCTAACTATGTACAGTAACTATAATGACATGGTGCCAGTTTCTGCAGCATTATTCTGTAAGTCCAGGAAAGCAGGTGGATCCTTGATTACCAGGGCTTATGGGAAGTGTGATAATGATGCTGAGTATCATACAATCCAGAAAGACGTCCAGCTCTGGATTAGTTAGTGGTTGAGTCTGTGGAAGACATCTCCAGAGAAGAGTGCTTTTTTTAGATGCTAGGGAGTCCTTTTATTTATTTTGTGCCCAAGTCAAACTTGGGCTTTAAGCTACAAAGCTGTTGATAAATGTAAATATTATTGTACCATCAGATTGTACCATGAGTGGTCAAATTGTGACAGGAAAGTGAGACCCGTAGGAGAGAATGGACGCAGGGGCTGCATGACTATGGGAGGAACAGGGGTCAGGGAACGGTCAGTCAGATCAGTGGTGGGGGCATGGGGGCAGCTCTTACCTGATTGGAGGTGAAGGCAGAAGGGGCAGGGTCCAGAGGTTTGGGTCCGGTGTAGGGGGTGGATTCTTCATCATTCAGAGAAATTTGGAGAGGAGACATCTTCCCACCCTCCCGCCCTGGTGTTAGGAGTCAGAATGCTGGACAGGTAGGGGGCGTATTGGTATTTATGAATGGTGAGTGAATGTGTTTTGTCGTTCATGTTTTGTTTTCAAAAAACAAAAAAACAAAGACATTGATTATGGAATAAAATGATAAAAAAAAAAACAATATACATTGTCTATGGTATAAGTTAATGTTGGGGTGTACTGTTCAATTTTGTCATAGCAGTCGGCGGTTCAAGGGGTCTTTGTGGGGTCAGTGAGAAATTTGCATGGTCACAGGATTAGTGGGGGCCCATCTAAGGATGACGCTTACCTTTGGTTAGCGGTGGTTCTCCTAGGAGATAAGTCCCCTGGGGGAGGGGAATATGGAAGTAGGTGTGATGTCAGAGCGTCCTTGAGCCAGTTGGGGCACAGCTGAGGATATAGACCATTACAGTTATAAAGTGTGCCTTTTTAAGACACCCAAAGACCTCTTGCTGTTGGATATTATTTTGTTCTTATGGGTATGTGTTACATGTTTTCACGTTATGTTATTTATTATTGGTTAATAAATTGGGCTGCTGTGGCCATATAAAACCCATGTCACGCGGTCTGTGTCTATAATTTAATGGTAAGGACCCAAGGTTGACGAATCCTTTAGTCATGCGTATCACATTCCCTTAGATATAGATGACCACTAGAGGGAGCATTTATATATTTGTATCACTAATACAATACTCAAAATATCAAACAACATGCAGATAGGAATGTGAATGTTTTTTCAAAATTGCTTTTTAGGTAAATAATACAATACAGCAAGACGTGTCTTACTGATTATACAGTCTTCCTTCCTAAATGACGCTAGTAGGATATATAAGATGGGCCAATAACTGGATGACTTTTTGTGATTTCCATAGATAACCTCTTATCTTTTGGTGTAAAAATTGGTTGTCTGACAAGCTTATAAAGGTGTGGTAGTCTGAAAATTCATCAGATTGTAGCCATATAGTGCCCGTTTATCACTGCAACCAGAACATTAAAGTGTTACTAAACCCAGGACCCTGCATTCACTATATCTGGTCTCCCACAGTACACAGAACATGGAAATGCAATTATTTTAGTAAATATAAACTGCTAAATACCTTTTCTCATCAGAAGTATATACTGTAGCAGTCTTGTGACTTCTATCAGGGTCCAGCTAAGTGCTGGTTAAAGCTTGTAGGAGGAGTTTTCATTCTCTCCTGATTGTCCTATGAGGCTGCAGGACCCCTGACCCTCTGTCTGGATAGTGCTGATTGGCCCTGTGTCGATCACATGCACTCTCCTGCAAAAAAAAAAAAAAAGCAATACACACCAAACTAATGCCGAGTACACACGACCGGACTTTCTGTCAGAAAAGGTCAGACGGAATCATTTCATCGGACATTCCGATCGTGTGTGGGCTTCATCTGACTTTTTTTTTTCAAAAATTCTGATGGACCTAGAAATAGAACATGTTTTAAATCTTTCCGATGGAATCAATTCCTATCGGGAAAACCGTTCGTCTGTATGCTATTCCGACAGACCAAAAACAATGCAAGGGCAGCTATTGGCTACTGGCTATTGAACTTCTCTTTTCTAGTCGCGTCGTATGTCATCGCGTTCTAAACGAACGGACTTTGGTGTGATCGTGTCTAGGCAAGTCCGTTTCAGCGGAACTCTGTCGGAACTCCGTCGGTAAGACCGTCAGAGTTTATTCTGATGGAAAAACCAGTTGTGTGTACGCGGCATAAGCATTTGCAGAGTGCCCACAATGCTCTCTGCTATCAGGAGATGGGTTGGGGACTGTGGAAGAAAGGGAGGATCAGAGAAGACATGATCAAACAGCCTTTTTACACACTGCACAGGATTAACCCCTTAGGTTCCACAGTAAGTATAACAAGCATGCTTTACTGTATATACAGACTGATTTTACTGTTGTGGATTTAGTAACATTTTAATAATCATTTTCTTTGAGAGATCATGCCATTGGCAAGTACAAAAAAGTAACCCAAAGCAACCTATGAAAAATCAACCCATCCATGATCTGACTGTAGCCATTTAAAGTCAAATTGGCTGTCAATGATTACTACAATTTTTACATAGTAGTTTTCATTTTTATTATTTTATCAAATAACGCCTGGCTGTTTCTTAGTGCTATTTTCCATTTCAGGTTTTGTTCTCTTTCAAATCAAATACTTAAACAGTTCAAGGCTGAGTGTAATGCAGAAGATTACCCACTTTACTCCCTGTAAAAGTTCTAACGCTATTGTTACCTATTTGTTAAAATGAAACTTTTCCAATGAAAAGATCTATTGAAAGTGAAAGAGCAAAAGTATTTTTTTTATGATTGCACAATGTTCAATGTTCAGTATATATTTATATAAGCTTAAAGGCTTAAAAGTTTTAAAAATTAGAAGAATTTGACGTTTAAAGTGATATCTTCTTTTGGAAAAGATACAAAAATTGATGAGACTGAAGCTCATCTTTTAGGTCCAATTCACACTTTTGCGTAGTGGGAACTCGCATTCCCGCACGCAATTCTGTGTGTCGTGCATAGGCAGCCTATTCACTTTGAAATTCAAATTTTGGCTCTGAGCCAGGCATGTTTTTACATGCATTTGTTTTGCGATTCTCCTGAATTTTGTTGGGCGACAATTGCAGCAAAATTCTACTGCAATGAATGGCCCCCAAACATGCTTTGAGTGTTTTGCCATGATTTTAGCATGATTTCGGAATCCCAGGCAGAATCTTGCTGATTCTGCTTGTGACTCCAAATCATCTAGTGTGAACGGGGTCTTAAAGCGGTGTTCCAGTCGCAATTTTTTTTTTTTTTAAAGTCAGCAGCTACAAACACTGTAGCTGCTGACTTTTAATAGGGACACTAACCTTTCCAGAGAGCCCGCGATGTGGCCCCCCCAAGGCCGATCCATCCATCGGATCGGGTGCAGGCACCGCCTAAGGGAAACCGGTGGAGGAGCCTTCAGGCTTCACCGCCGGATTCCTACTGTGCATGCACGAGTGGCGCGGCACTTCCTGAATGGCCCCGTCGTCTTTTGAGACACACACAGGTCCCAGAAGTCAGCGGGGGAGAAGAGGACGTGACGCACTGGGCCGTGCCTGAGCTAGGACGGAAGTACACAAGGTACTTAATAAAAGGTAAGTAAGGAAAATAAAATCGAGTGGTGGAGGGGTTGTCTATACTTTAAGACAAAGTTATGAAAGTGGGTGGAACTCCACTTTAATGTTTCAGTAACAGAAACTCATATGGCATCTGACAAACTCTTACAGGCCAATTCTACCAAAAATTAAAGTGTTACTAAACCCACAACAGTAAAATCAGTCTGTATATGCCGTAAAGCATGCTTGTTATACTCACTGTGGAACCTAAGGAGTTAATCCTCTGCATTGTGTAAAAAGGCTGCTTGGTCCTGTCTTCTCTGATCCCCAAACCCTCCCCTGATAGAACAGAGCCATGGGGGCAAGCTGCACATGCTCAGTTTGGTGTGTATTGCTAGAGAGCTTTTTTTCTTGGAAGGGTGCATGTGATCAGCACAGGGCCAATCAGCACTGTCCAGACAGAGGGTCAGAGGTCCTGCAGCCTTATAGGACAATCAGGGGAGAATGAAAACTTCCCCTGCAAGCTTTAACCAGACACTGATATTGGTCACAAGACTGCTATATACTGCTGATAAAAAGGTATTTAGCAGTTTATATTTACTAAAATAATTGCATTTCCAGTAAATAATGTCTCAAACTTGGTGGCCAGTGGGAATAAAACAATTATATAGCGCCTGTGGTCAGTAGGAGGAGGAAAAGTGCCCCATTGGTATTAATGGGAGAAATAGTGTCACATTGTAGATGCCAGTGGAGGAGTAGAAGGAATGGTCCCTCATCATTGGTGTCAGTGGGAGAAATAGTGCCCCATCGTTGGTGTCAGTGGGAGAATTTATGCCCCACTGTTGGTGTCGGTGGAAGGAATGGTGCCTCATTGTTGGTGTTAGTGGAAGAAATAGTTCCTAATATCAAGGTACCAATAGTCCCCCAAGGGCCCGGAAAAAGGCAAGCAAAGGGCCGCATTCGGTCCCCGGGCCACGGTCTGGAGACCACTGGTCTAGGGGATGTCTTTTATTATTTTATTTGCTTATAGAACTGAAGGGGGATAATGGTGGTATGGTATACTTCAAAAAGTTTAAGCACAGTTAACAGAGGACATTCTTCTCTCAGTAAAAGGAGCACAGTCTATCTCCTACAGCTGGGAACCATGAGATAGTTTCCAGAATAGTCTATTGGCTCACAGCTGGGGACCAAGAGGTAGTTGGCAGAATAGTTAACGTCTCACAGCTGAGGACTAGGGATGAGCCGAACACCCCCCGGTTCGGTTCGCACCAGAACCCGCGAACGGACCGAAAGTTCGCACGAACGTTAGAACCCCATTGACGTCTATGGGACTCGAACGTTCGAAATCAAAAGTGCTCATTTTAAAGGCTAATTTGCATGGTATTGTCCTAAAAAGGGTTTGGGGACCCGGGTCCTACCCCAGGGGACATGTATCAATGCAAAAAAAACTTTTAAAAACGGCCGTTTTTTCGGGAGCAGTGATTTTAATGATGCTTAAAGTAAAAAAAAAAAAAGTGAAATATTCCTTTAAATATCGTACCTGGGGGGTGTCTATAGTATGCCTGTAAAGTGACGCGTGTTTCCCATGTTTAGAACAGTCCCTGCACCAAATGTCATTTTTAAAGGAAAAAATCTCATTTAAAACTGCTTGCGGGTTTAATGTCATGTCGGGTCATGGCAATATGGATGAAAATCAGTGAGACAAACGGCATGGGTACCCCCCAGTCCATTACCAGGCCCTTTGGGTCTTGTATGGATATTAAGGGGAACCCCGCACCCAAATTAAAATAAGGAAAGGTGTGGGGCCACCAGGCCCTATATACTCTGAACAGCAGTATACAGGCGGTGCAAACAAGACAGGGACTGTAGGTTTGTTGTTAAGTAGAATCTGTTTGTAATTTTGAACATTTTTAACGTGTTTAGCTCCAGCCAAAAAATCTTTTCTAAGCTTTTTGGAAAACATAGGGAAGGGTTATCACCCCTGTGACATTTGTTTTGCTGTCTTTCCTCCTCTTCAGAAGATTTCACCTCACTTTTTTGTCCCAATGAAAAATGTTTTTTGAAAATTTGGGTTTTTTTGTGGAACAAGGATTGGAAAGCATCAGTGGAAAGGAGAAATTGTTTTCCCATATTAACTCTTACAGGAGAGAATTTCCCTTCCTAGGGGTAGATTTCATCTCACTTCCTGTTGTCTCCTTCCGTTTGCAAGTAGGAGTCGTTTGTAAGTTAGATGTTTGAAAGTAGGGTCCTGCCCTATATACTCAGCAGAAATTTGGGCCTTAGGTGTTGCTGTGGCCACAACACTGTAAGCCCTCACAGGGCCCTGCTGTGAAATATTAGATCAAGAATTGTAATTACATGCCCCTGTTGAACAGGAGCTGAAAAATTAGGCCTTAGGCACTGGTGCTGGTGCCACAACACTGCAACCCCTCACAGACACTCTAGTTGGAACGCAGGAACGAGCCCTGCTGCAAAGTATTGCTTCAAAAATTGTAATTACACGCCCCTGTTAGACAGGGGCAGAAAAATTGGGCCTTAGGCACTGGTGCTGGTGCCACAACACTGCAACCCCTCACAGACACTCTAGTTGGAACGCAGGAACGAGCCCTGCTGCAAAGTATTGCATCAAAAATTGTAATTACACGCCCCTGTTAGACAGGGGCAGAAAAATTGGGCCTTAGGCACTGGTGCTGGTGCCACAACACTGCAACCCCTCACAGACACTCTAGTTGGAACGCAGGAACGAGCCCTGCTGCAAAGTATTGCATCAAAAATTGTAATTACATGCCCCTGTTAGACAGGGGCAGAAAAATTGGGCCTTAGGCACTGGTGCTGGTGCCACAACACTGCAACCCCTCACAGACACTCTAGTTGGAACGCAGGAACGAGCCCTGCTGCAAAGTATTGCATCAAAAATTGTAATTACACGCCCCTGTTAGACAGGGGCAGAAAAATTGGGCCCTAGGCACTGGTGCTGGTGCCACAACACTGCAACCCCTCACAGACACTCTAGTTGGAATGCAGGAACGAGCCCTGCTGCAAAGTATTACATCAAAAATTGTAATTACATGCCCCTGTTAAACAGGGGCTGAAAAATTGTGCCTTAGGCACTGGTGGTGGCGCCCAGAACCAAAAATGTTCTTACAAGCTTTCAGCGTGATGATTGAGGAGGAAGAGGATAATTACTCAGGGATAGTCACTCAGCATCAGCATAGGCAGTCTTTGAAGGGATCTGAGATTTCAAAAAAAATTATTCGGTTACATCAGCATCAGGTGCTTGGTAGCTGGTGGTGATCCAAGACTCATTCATTTTTATGAAGGTCAGCCGATCGACCGAGTCGGTGGACAGACGCACCCTGTGATCGGTTACCACGCCTCCAGCAGCACTGAATGTGCGTTCCGAAAGAACGCTGGATGCAGGACAGGCCAGTAGCTCAATTGCATACTGTGCAAGCTCTGGCCAGTGATCCATCCTCAAGACCCAGTAACCCAGAGGATTTTCGGTGGGAAAGGTGTCCAAGTCTGATCTTGCCCCTAGGTATTCCTGCACCATGTAAAACAGACGCTGGCGATGGTTGCTGGAACCGATCATACCTTGGGGCTGCGGACCAAAAAATTGTCTGAACGCATCGGTCAGACGGCCACCTTCTCCACCGCTCCTTCTTTGACTGACCGAAGCCTCAGCAACACGTTGTCCAGAAACAGGAGTTTGTAACCTCCCAGTCTCTGGGAACGCGTTGCACAGACCTTTCTGCAAGGCCTCCCGAAGATGTTTCATCCTCTGCTCATCCAACCCTCCTTGATCCACGTTACCCTTGTAACGTGGATCAAGGAGGGTTGCCAGCCAGTATTGGTCCTTCTCCTTGATACCACGAATACGAGGATCCTTACGCAGGCTTTGCAGGATCAGGGAGGCCATGCAGCGTAGGTTTGCTGAGGCATTCGGTCCGGAGTCCTCTGGGTCACTAAGAACGACATGGTCCGCAGCCACCTCCTCCCAGCCACGTACAAGTCCATGTGTTTCTTGGGACTGATCCCTTAAAGACTGCTGCTGATGCTGAGTGCCAGGCTCCACCTCCATACTGACACAATCTTCCTCCTCCTCCTCTTCCTCCTCGTCCTCTTCCTGTGTGATCGGCGGGCACGCAGGAACACTGTCTGGATAAAGGGGGCCTTGAGAGCTAAGGAAGTCCTCCTCTTCCTGCCTCTGTTCTGCCTCAAGTGCCCTGTCCATTATTCCACGCAGCGTGTGCTCCAACAGGTGGACAAGGGGGACAGTGTCACTGATGCATGCACTGTCACTGCTCACCATCCTCGTGGCCTCCTCGAATGGTGACAGGACAGTGCATGCATCCCTGATCATGGCCCACTGGCGTGGGGAAAAAAAACCAAGCTCCCCTGACCCTGTCCTGGTGCCATAGTCGCACAGGTACTCATTGATGGCCCTCTGCTGCGTGTGCAGCCGCTGCAGCATGGCCAACGTTGAGTTCCACCTGGTGGGCATGTCACAGATTAGGCGGTTCTTGGGCAGGTTAAACTCCTTTTGGAGGTCCGTCAGCCGAGCACTGGCATTATATGACCGGCGGAAATGCACACAGACTTTCCTGGCCTGCCTCAGGACATTCTGTAAGCCCGGGTACCTGCCCAAGAACCGCTGCACCACCAAGTTAAGGACGTGAGCCAAACAGGGCACATGGGTCATTTGTCCCTGTCGGAGGGCAGAGAGGAGGTTGGTGCCATTGTCGCAAACCACCATTCCTGCCTTAAGTTGGCGTGGCGTCAACCACCTCTGAACCTGCCCCTGCAGAGCTGACAGAACCTCTGCCCCAGTGTGGCTCCTGTCCCCCAAGCACACCAGCTCAAGCACCGCATGGCATCTTTTGGCCTGCGTACTTGCGTAGCCCCTTGAACGCCTACGGAGCACCGCTGGTTCCGAGGAAGAGGCCATGGAGGAAGAAGAAGAGGAGGGGGTGGAGGAGAGAGGTGTGTCACAATCAGCATTTTGGAGGCGTGGTGGCGGAACAACCTCCAACACTACTGCACCTTGTCCTGCATCCTTCCCAGCTGCCAGCAGAGTCACCCAATGCGCCGTGAAACTTAGGTAACGTCCCTGTCCATGCCTGCTGGACCATGAGTCAGCGGTAATATGCACCTTACCGCTGACCGCCCTGTCCAGCGAGGCATGGACATTGCCTTCCACATGCCGGTAGAGAGCCGGAATCGCCTTCCGTGAGAAAAAGTGGCGTTTGGGTACCTGCCACTGAGGAACCGCACATTCCACAAACTCACAGAAGGGGGCAGAGTCTACCAACTGAAAAGGCAGCAGTTGAAGTGCTAGCAATTTTGCCAAGCTAGCATTCAACCGCTGGGCATGTGGATGGCTGGGAGCAAACTTCTTTCGGCGGTGCAGCAGCTGGGGCAGGGAAATTTGCCTGGTACAATCTGACGTCGGTGTACCAAAAGCAGATTGCCCACAAGTACTTGGCTGTGACACACCTAATTCTACACCTTCATTCCTCTCACTGCAGGTCTCAGAGAGGACTGAAGGTCTAGTGAGGTTGGAAATCTCAGCTGATGAGGAGCAAGGAGAGATCCTCTTTGTTCTTTGGTGTGGGTCTTTTAGATACGCTTGCCAACGAACTGCATGGCAGGTCAACATATGTCTGGTCAAGCATGTGGTACCCAAGCGGGAGATGTTTTGGCCACGCGAGATACGCTTGAGACATATGTTGCAAATAGCAGTGGTGCGATCTGATGCACTCGTCTCAAAAAAGGCCCACACCAAAGAACTTTTTGAATAACGCGCAGAGACTGCAGCGCCCTGCACATGTGGAGCTTTGGGGTGTGATGCAGTCAATGTGCTGCCCTTAGGCTGGCCCCTGGAGGGCATCCTGCCTCGTTGGTGATGTGCCGCCGCCTCCTCCTCCTCCTCCTCCTCCTCCTCTCTCCTATCAGGCACCCACGTTGAGTCAGTGACCTCATCATCCCCTCCCTCCTCATCACTGGAGCAAACCTGGCAGTATGCTGCAGCAGGGGGAGCATGACTGCCAGATTGCTGTCCTTCTTGGGCACCCCCTCTGTCCGTGCTCATGTTACTGCCTTCATCGAGCTCAGTATTGTCATCAGAGCCTTCCAAACGCTGGGCATCCTCCTGGAGCATGTACCCAACACTGTGGTCAAACAGTTCGAGGGAATCCTCATGAGGACATGGTGGAGCTAGGGAAGGAGTCACTGATGACATTGAGCTGAGGGAAGAGGCCGCTGCTTTGCCAGACAAAGCACCCTGGGCATGGGTGAGAGAGGATGAGGAGGATGAGGACGGCTTGGTCATCCACTCGACCAAGTCTTCCGCATGTTGCGGCTCAACACGGCCAGCTGCCGAAAAAAAGGCCAGGCGTGTCCCATGGCCACGTGCTGATGAGGATGCACCGTCTCCACGACCAGCACTAGACACAGAGCCTGCTTGCCCTCTCTTATTGGCTTGTGACTGTCTGCCTCTCCTTCTTGGCCTTCCAGACATACTAATGGCCTGTAGCTGCACTAAGCTGGGATAGAACACCTGTAATTTTCTTCAAGTAGCTTTATATACTGTAACCAGACAAGCCTGCCTGTCAGTAGGAAGATAACAGGAACGGATCTAGCTGAACACTGTGAGCAGGACGCACTGTACTAAATGTAAATAGTCTAGCTGCCTGACCGTGGTACTAATAGGATCAAATAGAACACCTGTAATTTTCTTCAAGTAGCTTTATATACTGTAACCAGACAAGCCTGCCTGTCAGTAGGAAGATAACAGGAACGGATCTAGCTGAACACTGTGAGCAGGACGCACTGTACTAAATGTAAATAGTCTAGCTGCCTGACCGTGGTACTAATAGGATCAAATAGAACACCTGTAATTTTCTTCAGGTAGCTTTATATACTGTAACCAGACAAGCCTGCCTGTCAGTAGGAAGATAACAGGAACGGATCTAGCTGTACACTGTGAGCAGGACGCACTGTACTAAATGTAAATAGTCTAGCTGCCTGACCGTGGTACTAATAGGATCAAATAGAACACCTGTAATTTTCTTCAGGTAGCTTTATATACTGTAACCAGACAAGCCTGCCTGTCAGTAGGAAGATAACAGGAACGGATCTAGCTGAACACTGTGAGCAGGACGCACTGTACTAAATGTAAATAGTCTAGCTGCCTGACCGTGGTACTAATAGGATCAAATAGAACACCTGTAATTTTCTTCAGGTAGCTTTATATGCTGTAACCAGACAAGCCTGCCTGTCAGTAAGAATTTAACAGGAACGGATCTAGCTGAACACTGTGAGCAGGACGCACTGCACTAAATGTAAATAGTCTAGAAGATAACAGGAACGGATCTAGCTGAACACTGTGAGCAGGACGCACTGCACTAAATGTAAATAGTCTAGAAGATAACAGGAACGGATCTAGCTGAACACTGTGAGCAGGACGCACTGCACTAAATGTAAATAGTCTAGAAGATAACAGGAACGGATCTAGCTGAACACTGTGAGCAGGACGCACTGCACTAAATGTAAATAGTCTAGAAGATAACAGGAACGGATCTAGCTGAACACTGTGAGCAGGACGCACTGCACTAAATGTAAATAGCAGGAACGGATCTAGCTGAACACTGTGAGCAGGACGCACTGCACTAAATGTAAATAGTCTAGAAGATAACAGGAACGGATCTAGCTGAACTCTGTGAGCAGGACGCACTGCACTAAATGTAAATAGTCTAGAAGATAACAGGAACGGATCTAGCTGAACACTGTGAGCAGGACGCACTGCACTAAATGTAAATAGCAGGAACGGATCTAGCTGAACACTGTGAGCAGGACGCACTGCACTAAATGTAAATAGTCTAGAAGATAACAGGAACGGATCTAGCTGAACACTGTGAGCAGGACGCACTGCACTAAATGTAAATAGCAGGAACGGATCTAGCTGAACACTGTGAGCAGGACGCACTGCACTAAATGTAAATAGCAGGAACGGATCTAGCTGAACACTGTGAGCAGGACGCACTGCACTAAATGTAAATAGCAGGAACGGATCTAGCTGAACACTGTGAGCAGGACGCACTGCACTAAATGTAAATAACAGGAACGGATCTAGCTGAACACTGTGAGCAGGACGCACTGCACTAAATGTAAATAGCAGGAACGGATCTAGCTGAACACTGTGAGCAGGACGCACTGCACTAAATGTAAATAGCAGGAACGGATCTAGCTGAACACTGTGAGCAGGACGCACTGCACTAAATGTAAATTGCAGGAACGGATCTAGCTGAACACTGTGAGCAGGACGCACTGCACTAAATGTAAATAGTCTAGAAGATAACAGGAACGGATCTAGCTGAACACTGTGAGCAGGACGCACTGCACTAAATGTAAATAGCAGGAACGGATCTAGCTGAACACTGTGAGCAGGACGCACTGCATTAAATGTAAATAGTCTAGATAGAAGATAACAGGAACGGATCTAGCTAAACTGAATACAGTGTATATATATATATATATGCAACACCTGGGATGCATATATATACACAATACACTGTAAGTGCAGCTAACTGACTGACTGTTCTGCCTAATCTATCTAACTCAAATCAAATGACACTGTCTCTCTCTCTCTGTATCTCTCAGCACACCGGAACACACACTACACAGGGCCGCCGTGCAGGTGGCCTTATATAGTGTGGGGTGTGTACTAAATCCCCTGAGCCATAATTGGCCAAAGCCACCCTGGCTTTGGCCAATTACAGCTCTCTCTACTGACGGCGCTGTGATTGGCCAAGCATGCGGGTCATAGTGCATGCTTGGCCAATCATCAGCCAGCAATGCACTGCGATGCCGCAGTGAATTATGGGCCGTGACGCGCCACACGAATTTAGCGCGAACGGCCCATAACGTTCGCAATTCGGCGAACGATCGAACAGCCGATGTTCGAGTCGAACATGGGTTCGACTCGAACACGAAGCTCATCCCTACTGAGGACCATGAGATAGCTTGCAGAACAGTCTATTGGCTCATGGCTGGGTAACATGAGGTAGTTTGCAGAATAGTTAAAGTCTCTACTCATCATATCCTAGAGCATACCTCCACAGGCTCAAGGGGAAATCCATCACTCAGTCCAAAGGTGCCTCAGGGGCAAGCAGCCCCCTGAAGTTCACTAATCCATCCCTGACAGGGAAAAAAGGACCATGTTCCCAGGGCTACAGACTATTTAGGAGCATCCCAGCCACCCTCAGGGCACACCCTCTAGTGATTGGCTAGGCCCTGCCCAATATTCAGGATGATCATTTGAATTCTCCCTCCCTAAGCTTCAGAAACTTCTTTCTGGAGGCAGGGGGAAGCAATCAAACTCCCAGCCTGTGAAGCCATGAGAAGAGGCAGGCAATCAATATCTGCTCCTCTGATTACAGAGCAAGCCAAAAACTAAATTTACTTAACAGCCTAACTAGGAGGGTGCTACAGATACAATAAAATAGGAGGAGAGTTTTCAGTAGTAAATTAAGTGTGATACAGCTCCCATTTATGTACTTCATTGAGTTTAGGGGTTCCAGGATAAGAAGTACCGGTCTCCTGCCGCATCCTCCCTGTGGTGCTCTTGGCCGTAGTCGCACGCCCACCCCCCATCCCTGTACATTGCACAGTTACACTCTGCATTGTGGTGATGATGCCAAGGAACTGCCCACACGCTGGAGTTTGGGGAGTAGAGAACAGCACCAAGATGAGCAGAGCGGGGGATAGGGTAAGTAACCCTGTCTGTTCCTGTACCCCCTAGACCTAACGTGCCCTCTAGCTGACCCTCCAAGCGCCGCAGCCCAAGCACCCTAGTGAAGGGTGAGATGGAAAAACACAGGTTGCGGCGCTGGGCGGCCGCATAGTTGAGGAATGATGCCCCAGCCATCCAGGGACGGATGACTCCATGAAGTGTGGCTATAATAGGAGAGGGACAATTGGAGATATAAAATACTATAATTCAGGACGTAATGTCACTGCATACAATAATAACCATAGTTTTATATTGTATGTACATTGAAACATATCCAGTACAGAAAACCAGCATATATATAACAGAAACAGGAAATAGGGTCACAAAAGAGAAAAACCTTAAGGGAGGATTAAAACACTGAACAACAAAGATGGACTGTAAATTAAGAGGTGCAGGTGTATACAATAGAGTTGGTTAACATGTACGCATATGTAAATGCATTTCACGCATAATAGTTGCCGGTGACGTCATAAGGGTGACCTCGCCCCATGCCCCAAGTAGTGCCACACCGCACACCCAGCATTAGAGCGGGAGAGAGAGCGTTGAGTCAACATCAGAAGAAGAACAGAGGGAGAAGACAGCGGAAAAGACCCAGAAAAAGAGCGAGAAGACAGCGGAGAAGACCCGGCAAAGGCAGAAGACTGCGGACAGAGGGAGAAGAACCGGAGAGGACTAGAAGACATCAGCGGAGAAGACACAGAGAGTGGAGAAGAACCGACAGAGGCAGAAGACATCAGCGGAGGAGGTAGAAGAGCCGGAGAAGGGAAGAAGAAGTCGGAAGAGATGCCAGAGCTGCCCTAATAAATTACTTTAAAAACCTGTGTACTGTGTTTTATTTTTGACACTTTTTTAGGTGAATGGGTAGGGGTACAATGTACCCAATACTCATTCACATAGAGTGGGGTGCCGGGATCTGGGGGCCCCCTTGTTAAAGGGGGCTTCCAGATTCCGATAAGCTCCCTGCCCGCAGACCCCGAAAGCCAATGGCCAGGGTTGTCGGGAAGAGGCCCTTGTCCTCGTCAACATGGGGAAAAGGTACTTTGGGGCATTCAAGGCATGCGGCTTGTTATGGTTCAGGAGGGGTGGGGGCCATAGGCTCTAATAGGCTTCAAAATAGGGTGGATTTGTGGCACAGACCATTGCGCTTGGAGCCCATCCAAGTGTGTTAGAAAAGCTTATGAATATTCACTTTTCTAACACTGAATCGCCTCTCTGCCTATCGGGAAGAGCAGATCTGATACCCATTTCCCGATTGGCTGAAAGGTCGGACGATCCTATTGGAACGCCTAGGGGGAGGAGGGGGGTGCATGGCGGAAGCCGCCGTGATCCACACCACAGGAGGAGGAAGAAAGCTGCCCGCCGGCCTCCTAGATGGGTTAAGAGCGGGGCTTTGATGTCTGACTGTCCTTTGGGGGGGAGTGCCGCCCCCCCCCAAAAAAAAGAAAAAAACACCAGCCCCCACTGGTCCCAACCCAGAAAGAGAACCAGGAGAAGATAGCAGCCCTTGAGACAGCCAAGAATGCTGACATGGCGGCGCTGGAGGGAATTATCTGGCAGGTAAGTCTGCCAAAATGTGCTAATATGTTGGGCATACTAGTTCATTATAGCATTACGCTTCCATTTTGTAAACATTTTTTTGTTGAAGGGTTTAAAGACCTGAAATATGTGTGTACTTGTCTCAATTAAGAGCACTAAGTGTCATTTCTGTCTTCTGCTTCATTCCTCTGCTATCAGCACGAATCACTTCTGACAAATTCTCCTGATACCAAGAGAAAAAAGGTGACCGGGGGAGCTCCAACACACAGCCTGTGATTGACAGCCTCAGCTCTGTTCCTGTGTGTTGTGTGAAGGGGGAGTGTCCCTTTCCTCCAATCATCTCTCAGATATCTCCTCACTGAGCTCTGCAGAGTGTAATTTCAGCTGTCTGCCCACATTTTTCTGACATCTCAGAAAAGCTTTATAAATTGTAGACTTTGAACGGATGTAGGGAAGAGAAGGCTGCAGATAAACAGATGCAACTTATGTAGGGAGATTTGCTTCATCTCTATGTATCAACTGAGGCCAGTCACTTCACTAGGTATATGTAAGGATTTACAACCACTCTAATTCTACTTTAATATTTATCAATCAATAGCAATTATTGTTTTGCAAAATCTAAGCCTGAACTTTCCAGCCAGTTGGCTTCAGCCCCCTGTGGCAGATCTGAGACGATGTCATGTCAGTATTGTAATTACATCAGCTTGGTAGAGCCAATGTCTAATTTGAATCTGAATTCATTATCGTGTGGGGACTGGGAGGGGATGACATAGTATCAATCACATGCAATACTTTTTATAGACTGATTCTGCTGCTTTTTTAACATTTTTTTTAAAGTTTAACTTCAGGCAAACAGCTAAAATATAGATTAAATATATTTGAGAAATGTTTTACCTGTCAAAGGGATTTCTTTCCATCCATTTCTGAGATTTACACTGCTGTACCACACAGCACAGGCCTGCCTGGCAGGGGAGGGAACCTTTGTTTGCAGCAGTTTCACTTTCATTTGCAGGGCTCTTTCCCACCCCCAGCCTGTGACTGGACAGTGAAAGGAGAAGAAGGACACTGATGAGCTCATCTCTCTGTCACTCTACTCTCTCCTCCTGATACCAGGTTAACTTCAGGTACTACTTACATTGCTTGCATTTGAAAAACACAGATGAAAGATGTATTTATGATTACAGAATGGCGTTATCATTAGAGATCATTTTTAAGATGGAAAAATAGACTTATAAAAAGATCATTTGTCTAATAAAAAAATAGACAAAATATTTTAGCACAACAGACTGATCTTATGGTACATACAAATCTTCTTTTCACAAACTTAAAATGTATGTCCAGCCTTAACGTTTTTTAATTCTTCAGAAAAAAATTAGGATGTTAGAACCCCTGTTGGGTTTTTACTGCTATGTGGCGCTTTTTTAGAGAGAGTTACCCTTACTTCCTGTCCTGCTGACAGCCTTTTTACTGGACAGGAAGTGAAATTTTCGGCCCCTTTTCAGAAATGGCGGACTCCACCAGCGGATTCACCTGCTCAGCGGATGATAGGTCCACAGCTCGCTTTCCTCTATGGGCTGTCAGATAGAAACGGACCGCATGTCTGTTTCCATCCAACTGTCATCTGATCCGATCTGCCATAGGGATGGGGAACAGATCCCCCATTTGTCTGTGTTTAGCGGATAGGATCGGATATCTGCGGGTGTCAACGGACACATTCGCAGTCCGTTGATATCTGCCGCTCCATAGAGGGCAATAAATGGTCAGATCAAGATCCACCTAAAAAACTGACAGGCAAACCCAATCAGTCCAACCGTGTGAAAGGGGTCTTCAACAGCAACACTAACAGAAATAAAATGTTTTCTTTAGTAGTGTAGGACCCCTGCTGGATTTTTTTCTGTCCTTGTTGCAGAGGCTTCCTGGTTGGTAAAACCATTGTTGGCATGATAGAAAGTGAAGGAAAATGAAACTTCATCATCTGCCCCCAGATGATGTCTCTTTAGACGAAACGCGTCAGTACGAGTCTTTCTGATGCCATTGCGTTATCTTTACAGTAACTCCTACAAGCGCTTTTTATCTACTCAGATGTTCCTAACTTTTAAATAAATACTTTTTTTATCAAACGGATTTACACTATGTGGAACTTTGTTTCATTTCTTGGTCACATCTTGTGAGTACATGGGGAAGACTCGATCCACCCTGTTTTGAGATCACCCACCATATTGGAGCATTGTCACTTTGAACCATCTGAAGGACGGTATGATTATCTCCCATTTGGGCCAGATGTTGCTGACGTGGATGTTCCAATCCAACAGTGTTTTTTCACCCTTATGCCCCGTACACACGATCGGATTTTCCGACAACAAATGTTGGATGTGAGCTTGTTGCCGGAAAGTCCTACCGTGTGTATGCTCCATTGAACATTTGTTGTCGGACTTTCCGCCAACAAATGTTGGCTAGCAGGTTCTCAAATTTTCCGCCAACAAATTTTTGTTGTCGGACTTTCCGATCGTGTGTACACAATCCGTCGCACAAAAGTTCACGCATGCTCAGAAGCAGAAGCGGCCGGTCTTGTAAAATAGCGTTCATAATGGAGAATTAACATTCGTGACGTGGCAAATTATGAAATCTCCAAAATGCAGCGCACAATTCTCTTCTTCTGTAATGGGATAATAATGAATCTGCTTTGCTGGTGATACTGATGGAGTTATTGCAAACAAAATTTCAAAGGCTTTTTTTTCAAGTTATATCAATAATAATACTAATAGCGCTAAATGAAAAACGCAAAAAGAAAAGCGCAAATCAACACTCACCAAACTTCTACTAACACGAAATTAGCAGAAGGAGCCCAAAGGGTGGCGCTAAAGAGCTGAAAAACCATGTAGTACATCTAGTACGTCACTACGTTCGTAATTGTTGGCCAACATTTTTGTGACCGTGTGTATGCTAGACAAGCTGGAGCCAACAACCTTCGAACAAAATTCCACGGTTTTGTTGTTGGAAAGTCTGATCGTGTGTACAAGGCATAAGCCTTGAAGACTCATTGGGCGTATGCTCTTTTGAGTCCAATGATTCTGGTAAGCCTTCTCATTGCTGGTGGTTGCTATCTCCCATACTGATTCTTCTCACCTGTCTTCTCATTGATGTCATAAGGATATTATTCATCTGCTTGGACTAATCAAATACTTAGTTTCCAATTGTGGACTTTACATTTTTTTCTTTATTCATCACGTTTGTGGACTCACCAAGTTCATCACTTTATTCATTTATTTATATTTTTACACAATGTGTTATTCAATGTAATGTGTATATAACCCATTTATACCCACCTCTTATATGCGGTCTCTGGTTGCACAGTGCCCGTTCCTAATATGCAGCATACACACGGTCGGACTTTTCGACCGGACAATCCGATCATGTGTGGGCTTCCTCGGATCTTAAGCGGACTTTTCCAGTCGAAAATCTGACGAACTTTAGATTTGGAACATGCTTCAAATCTTTACGTCATCACTCCGCCGGACCCAGAAATCCGCTCGTCTGTATGCTAGTCCGACGGACAAAAACCGACGCTAGGGTAGCTATTGGCTACTGGCTATCAACTTCCTTATTTTAGTCCGGTGTACGTCATCACGTACGAATCCGTCGGACTTTGGTGTGATCGTGTGTAGGCAAGTCCGTTCGTTAAAAAGTCAGTCGAAAGTCCGTTGGAAAGTCAGTCGGACCAGTCCGGTCGAGAAGTCCGCCCCTGTGTACGGGGCTTTAGCGCTGCACATTTAATCTGTTGTCACTTGTTTACAATTGTCATTTGCTGTGTTGGCTGCTGTTTATTATTCAGAGCGCCAGCGTGGTATTTTTCTCTTTCCATTTTGTAAAGATGAATAATGCCCTTGCTATAGGTGTAGGCCATTTACATACCTTATGAAGCGTGACTGGAATACTCCCAGGACATTGCCAAGTACTCCCAGGACGTTGCTAAGTTTTCCGAGGACGTTGCTAAGTGAAACCTAGTTGTCACTGCTCACCTTCACCATCACAGCAGTGAGCAATTTCTCTGATTCAAACCCTCTCACATACTCTTTCTCTAACCTGATGCAGTAGCTCTGAGCTCAGCATTTGAGAGCTCACTCCTGTGATGGTGGAGGTGAGCAGTGATGACAAGGCCTCACTTAGCAACATCCTGGGAGTACTTAGCAATGTCCTGGGAGTATTCCAGTCAGGCTTCATAAATGGCCTACACCTATAGCAAGAGCAGTATTCAACTTTAGTCAGAGCTGCACAATTTGTTTTTATTTACAGATGCCCCTTATCTGCATAGGCAGTTTTGTGGTAAAGGTGAATGATCTTTTTAAGCAGGGAAATTACCTAAATTTGACCTCTTGCAGTCCCTGTGTAGCAGAGCTCATACAGCTCATAGAGAGAGCAGAGTGATAGGCTAATTAGTGAGCTGCTTCTCCTTTCACCGTACAGTCACAGGATGAAGGTTGGAAGGAGACTTGTATGTTTTACTGAACTGCAGCATAGAAAATCAGGTTTTCTGTCTTGTCAGAGAGAGCTGTGCTGTGTGGTAGAGCTGTGTAAATCTCAGGACTGGATGGGCAGATATACAAATCCTTTGGAAGCCAAAATAGTGCCTATATACAGTATATACACAGTACCTTGGAAAATTATTCACACCCCTTGACATTTTCACATTTTGTCATGTTACAACCAAAAATGTAAATGTATTTTATTGAGATTTTATGTGATATACCAACACAAAGTGACAAATAATTGTGAAGTGGAAAAAAATGATAAATGGTTTTCCAAATTTTTTTACAAATAAATATGTGAAAAGTGTGGCGTGCATTTGTATTCAGCCCTCTGTACTCTGATACCCCTAACTAAAATCTAGTGGTACCAATTGCCTTCAGAAGTCACCTAATTAGTAAATAGAGTCCACCTGTGTGTAATTTAATCTCAGTATAAATACAGCTGTTCTGTGAAGCCCTCAGAGGTTTGTTAGGGCCCTTTCACTTGGGCTTTCCGATCAGGTCCACCTGTCAGTTTTTCATCTTTGAACAAGCTTTGAACATCTCACGGAGCACTGTTCAATCCATCATCCGAAAATGGAAAGAGTATGACACAACTGCAAACCTACCAAGACATGGCCGTCCACCTAAACTGATAGGCCAGGCAAGGAGAGCATTATTTAGAGAAGCAGCCAAGAGGCCCATGGTAACTCTGGAGGAGCTTCAGAGATACACAGGTGGGAGAATCTGTCCTCAGGACAACTATTAGTCGTGCTCTCCACAAATCTGGTCTTTATGGAAGAGTGGCAAGAAGAAAGCCATTGTTGAAAGAAAGCCATAAGAAGTCCCGTTTGCAGTTTGCGAGAAGCCATGTGTGAGACAGGAAGTGATGTTAAGTATAAATAGGAATTACCGAGTGAGAAGTGAGTTAGGAAGAAGTAGAGAGGAGAAATTGCTGGAAGAGCGTATAATGGAGGCGTGAGGAGAGAATTCAGCTAGTCCCAGCAAGGGGATCTTTGGTGAGATGGATCGTAGCAGGTGGAAATACACGGGAGACCCAATTAAGATTAAAAGGCATTTTTTGACCTTATGGTCATACCTTAAGGTGAACGGCCATTTCACTTACTGATGGATGGTGGTGGATATTCATTGTATTTTGGCACAAAGAGAAGCTAAGAGTATATTGAAAGAGTATTTTTTACCTATTGTAAGATCATTTATTTTTGGACTTTGTTTTATCATGTATCCCTGGGTATCTCACTGGATGTGGACATTCTATATTTGTGCAATATAAGGAATCTTTTTGGGTTACTATATTATATTATATATTTGTTTGCAATTTGTTGTATTGATTCACCACATATGGTTATTGTATATGGTTATTGTGTTTAAATAGGTTCACTATAATATATATATATATTGTTTTATATTTTTTTTTCAAAATTTTCTTCATAATTTTGATACATATTAATTGTGGAATAAGCGCACCATTTAGGCATCATTCCCACGAGGCGGATCCGCTGCCTCGGAGTCCGCCAGCTCAGCGGGAGATCTCTCCGTTGATCTCCGCTGAGCTGGCGAATGACAGGTCCCTCTCTGCTCACTGAGGGAGGGGCTTGTCCAGCGCTGCTGCTGCCTATGGAGAGATCGGACGAAAACGGACAGCATGTCAGATCTCACCCGATCTGATCTGCCAGTGATGGATGCAAACGTCAGGGCATCCGTCTGCTTTTAGCAGATCCGACTGGGTTGGATGTCAGCGGACATGTCCCCACTGACATCCGTCACTCCATAGACTAGCATGGAGCGCCCGTTCAGGTCAACCGTTAAAACTGACAGGTGGACCTGAACAGTCCGACCGTTTGAAAGGGGCCTTACTTATATATTTATCATTGTTTTGTAGTGTTTTGAGTTTACTCATTAATGGTTGCAGCTGTTCACTGTCAGAATAAGAGCAACCAAGAGTACCAAGGTCCCAGCAGTGGTAGAGCTGGGGGGGGGGGGGCTACGTCTAATGTCCTTCTTTCAAGCTAAACAATGGATTTTCACCTAAGGTCCTGGTCTGGAGAGCTTACTGAAGAGTGCCTAGTGGAAGTTAGAAGGGGTCTGGGTGTCCTGCATTGTGAGCATTAACCTCTCCCTCACTGAAGAGTATCCGGTGGATACTGGAAGGAGGCATGGCATCAGGTGTTCCTTTGACATTGTGAGTACTGACCTGAGCTCAGGGTCCTAGTGACGGTGTGATGTTTCCTTTGGGTTGAAGAGCCAGTGGCAGTTCTGACTGGGATAGCTTTTGAAAAAAAAGACTCAGACTGTTCAGGGAGGCCTAGCAAAGTGAAGTGTCCTCCTGCAAATATACAGTGAATCTGGAGTATCCCATATTACCCTACACCCCATCTAAGTTCTTCAGCAATAAAAATCCTAAAAAGACACTCCCTAGACTAGCCTGGCTGCCTCTGCACTAATCTTGGGAAAGAATCAATTAAATGACAGCGACTTCTTTGGGGGTAGCGCTACATAGCTAACCACTAATTGTTCTACTGTAACTCTCTGACAATTATCAAACCTAATATATTACATGGACTGGCCCTTTAAGGAAAGGGGTAATGTGCTTCAGTTCAAGGAGTTTCCAAACTTTCACTTATCAAACCTGAACTAATGGATGGACTGATCCTTTAAGAAAAGTAAAACCATCTTGGGTCTAATGTGCTCCGGTTCGAAGAGTTTCCAAGCTTTCACTTATCAAACCCCAACTAACGGCTGGACTGATCCTTTAAGAAAAGAAATGCCATCTTGTGTCTAACGTGCTCCGGTTCGTGGAGTTTCCAAACTTTCAGACTCCAAGTTCCTAAGCAACAATCTTAAAAATATGAAATACTGCAGAGCTCAGGAAAAAAAAAAAGACATTACAGCGAACAGTATGGGCACATCTCATCACTGATACATTCCCATGAGCTGGTGCTATAAATCAGCAGCATGGTTTATTTTATATTGTGAGACAGTGAAGTTAATTGGCTGTGTAGTATCTATTACAAAGACACCAAGCCAACTAGCTCATATTTAATTTTCAGCAAGTAAAATGCAGCACATAATACATAACCTCGTATAAAAACTAATGTAGCATTCTTTTTTTATTTCAATCAGATTATTTTTTTTTTTGGTTTGGAAAAATTAAGAAGAATCTATTTTTATTTTAGAACCAGGGCTGCCTTAAGGACAATGTGGTCTCCTAAAAAATGGATCTAGGCTCAGATATTAGCTGAAAGCCATGCTGGAATGGACAGATAAATAAATGAATAGAAGGGCTAAAGTACTTCACTTTTCTGAAGAAAATGCTGCTTCAGGCTTCTTTCAGTGCTGCTCACTCTCATAACCAAAAAAGTCTTGGCATTTGGGGATGTAGTCTCTGCTAAAAGGCAAGGATTGGAGTTTAGATAAACTGATCCTTCCTTTCAGAAGAAATCATATGACCTAGAGGCATAAGGGTTGATTTACTAAAGGTCCTCTGCAAGGGCAGTTGCTCCAGAGCTTAGTAAATGAGGTAAGGCTTCACTTTGCAAAGACAAAAACTGGAGAGTGCAAGGTCTGGTCCAGCTCTGCATAGAAACCAATCAGCTTCCAGGTTTTATTGTCAAAGCTTAACTGAACAAGCTGAAGTTTGATGCTGATTGGCTATCATGCACAGCTGAGCCAGATTTTGAACCAAATGAACCCCTATGTGATGACCAGTCTTTTGGGGAGGCTGAACCAGGTTGTTTAGGGAGTTAGAATTACCCATGGTGTAGAATGAAATGGCAGCAGTTGTGAATTTTGGCTGCTTTCCTTGAATAAGCCTTACGAAAAATAACGCACACTTGTAAATTTTGTGATCTACCTGTAGGCAGGTGCAGTTAGCTTACCTGCCGCTAGGTGAAGATACGTGACTCTGTTTCCAATATAGTGTGGTACAATGAACTTGTTAGGCCCCTTTAAGAGGAAACCTTCCTGTAGGTGATGTGGTCGTGGGTAGAGGTAGAGCCCATATAAATGCCAGTGTGGGAGGAGCCATGTGAGTTGGGGCATGGGAGCCAAACAACCTAGAGTTTTTTGGATGTAGTCAGCTGCTGCCAAGAGCCTTGAGCAGGGCTGAAGCTCCAGATGGGGTAGTTCAAGACCCAGAAGGACTAGCTGTAATAGCCCAACTCTTTTATGGTCTGCTGTGGACTGTGAGCGGGATGCAAAGGGCCTTTCAGGGCAGGCTAAGTGTTCTCTCAAGTGGGCTGTAGTACGCCTGGGTGTAGATGTGTCATCAGAGAGCATGCCTGGCTGGACAGAGATACAGAATAGAGTATAGGGAGAAAGACTGGTATATTAATGAGGGCACCTTGATTAAATTTGGTAACAAAAGCTGAATGCCGTGGTATAAATGGACAGGTGATCCAACTCTGTGGTGCTCCCAAGGAGAGAGGAAAAGAGAAGATGGATTACAAATTATGTGCTGGTGTTCTGTGCGCTAACGACAGCTACAGAATGGGGGTTATCTACTAAAGGAAAATCCACTTTGCACTGCAAGTGCACTTGGAAGTAAAGTCGGTGTAGATCCGAGGGGAGCATTCAAGGAAAATAAAAAACAGCATTTTAGCTTGCACATGATTGGATGCAAAGTGGATTTGCCTTTCATAAATAACCCCCAATGTCTGCTCCTGTGTAGTGTTCTGGGCCGAAGAGTTCTATCAGTATATCTATGTGATGTTAGAAGCACTGTTGAAGATTATTTAGCAAATTCTTAGTTCAGCTCTGCTCCTTAAATAGGCCTTCTTGCGCCAATGCTTTAACCATATAAAGTGGATGTAAACTCGAAATGTCTTTTTTTTTTATGTCATACTGTAGAGTATAAGATTTCCTATCATTTGATTCCAGTCTTGCCACAAAGAGTTAATCCAGCTCTGAGCAATCCTCTTTTATTGTTCAGTGAGATAAAACTTGACAAACAGAGAAAAACTTTGTCAACTCCTCCCCCTTGCTGTGAGTGACAGGTGATTTACATATCTCGTGCACTAGCCTAAGACCTGCATTATTTTTTATTTCCCTCCCCCACTCCTTTCTTCAGCAGCTCTGCAAGGATTGGCTGTTCCACACCACAGCATGATTTGGCATGCTGAAGTCATGTGGTTACTTTCTTGTCTTTTCACTGGATGTTAGAGATCATAGCAGAAGTTCAGTGTAAGAAATACACAGGAGAAAATGCATATTGACAAGGGGAGTGTAGAGGTGGGCGGGAGTCTACTGACATCACGACTCCACCCACCGAGCTCCAGACAACAGACCCGCCCACAGAATCTGCAGTTTTTCGGGTCTAATAACAGACAGAGGGGAGACATTTGACAGGTAAAGATACATGCAGGAGGCATGTATATCCTTATAGATAAACCCTATGGCAGTAGTTTAGAAAGGATGACATTGTGTTTACATCCACTTTAAGGACCGGGCCTATTTTTCAAACTTGTTGTTTACAAGTTAAAATCATTTTTCTTTGCTAGAAAATTACTTAGAAAAAAAATATATAATCTTTGGGTGTTCTAACACCCTATAGAATAAAATGGCAGTCGTTGCAATACTTTCTGTCACACCGTATTTGCACAACGGTCTTACAAGCGCACTTCTTTTGGAAAAACTACACTTTTTTAATTAAAAAAATAAGACAACAGTAAAGTTAGCCCAATTTTTTTTTATATTGTGAAAGATGATGTTACGCCGAGTAAATTGATACCCAACATGTCAGGCTTCAAAATTGCGCCCGCTCGTGGAATGACGACAAACTTTTACCCTTAAAAACCTCTATATGCGACGTTTAAAAAATTCTACAGGTTGCATGTTTTGAGTTACAGAGGAAGTCTAGGACTAGAATTATTGCTCTTACTCTACCGATCGCGGTGATACTTCAAATGTGTGGTTTGAATACCGTTTTCATATGCGGCTGCTACTCACAATTACGTTCACTTCTGCGCGCAAGCTCAGCAGGACCGGGCGCGTTTAAAAATGTATTTATTTTTTTCTAGTTTTCCCTTTTTACACAGTTTGAAAAAAAAATAAAAAATTGTGTCACTTTTATTCCTATTTCAAGGAATGTAAACATCCCTTGTAATAGAAAGAAAGTATGACAGGACCTCTTTAATGTGAGATTTGGGGGTCAAAAAGACCTCAGATCTCATATTTACACTAAAATGCAATAAAAAAAATATGTCCCTTTAAGAGCTATGGTGCGGAAGTGACGTTTTGACGTCGCTTCCACCCTGCAATGGTATGGAGCCGGGTGGGGGCCATCTTCCCCTCACTCAGCTCCATACCACAGACGAGAGAGGACGTGATCGCCTCCGGCAGCTCCGGTACGCGGTGAAGGGCACCGAAGCGTGGCGGGAGGGGGGCCCTCTCTCGCTGCCAATAAAAGTGATCTCACAGCGAATCCGCCGCAGAGACCACTTTTATCTGACAGCGGACTGCCCGCTGAAGAAGAGGATACTGGGGTTCCTTCTTTTTGACATTATGAAAGATTAGCTAGCTGCTGTCATAACGATATCCCTCTTCAAAGTGCTGACGTATAACGATGGCGGGCGGTCCGTAAGTGGTTAAAGTGGATGTAAACCTGATTCATGAAATTTGACCTACGCGCATATATCTGTGGTGTTTACTTATCTCTCTCCAAAGCCCCATGTCTTTCTGCTGCTCCATTCTTCTGTTATCAGCATGATAACTTCTGACAAGTTCTCTGACAACTGAGCTAAAACCAGCCTGAAATTTGTGTCGGGGTGGGTGCTATAAATAGATTAGCAGAGACCTGGTCTATTCACAGCACAGCTCTGCACATTCCTTCCTTCCTTTGCCTATGTGGAGTGGGGGTGTGTGCCTTTCCTCCAATCAGCTGTCACACAGTGTATGCCAAGAATCCACGCCCAGTGCTGATCAGGAAGAAAAAAATCCCTAGCACGGTGTTAGTCACAGTGTAACGATAGCAAGCTGAAGACAGCAGATATACATGTAAAACTTATGTAAGGAGATTTGTTTCATCTCTGTGTATCACCTGAGGCTGTTCACTTCACTGGGTATATGTGAGGATTTACATCCACTTTAAGGCAAATGGCTGACTATTGATGTGCCATCTTGCGATGTCATCCTGACTTTGAGTGTTCTACACACAGCCCAGCCTGGTCCAGCTCTGTGACATCAGCCCACAATGACTTTAGCAGGTCACAGAACGAACTGCACTCTGCTGATCTCCAGGAGAAGCAAAAAAAAACTTTGACTATACTTCTCCTTGAAGCCAGATATTGTGGCAAACCTCACCAGAAGAGTGGAGGCTGTTCTAGCAAAAAAGTGTGGTGGAGGTGGTGGTGGTGGTGGGGGGGGGGGTAGGATATAACTCCATATTATTGCCCATTGTTTTAGAATTGGATGTCCAGCAAGCTCATATAAATGTGTATCTAAATACAAATATGAAATAAAAATATATTGATGCTTACCAGTCCTTAAAATGTGACAGCTGCACTAATCAACAACACTGCTCAAGAGTGCGAGCACTGTTGATCGGTGCAGGGTAGGGGGTTGGGCTTGTAGGCAGATGCAGTCTGCTGTCTCCACTGCAGGTGGCACTTAACCACAGTGGTCATGCACAGGGAGAAGAAGTCATGGGGAACGGGGTTCCTCTATGGTTTCCTGAGTCACTGGGGAAATTTGAGCGCAGCGGAACGCCCCATAATGCACTGCGCAATTACAGGGTATTGATGTATGATGATTGGCCAAAGCATGCACCTGACCTGCATGCTTTGGCCAATCGCAGTGCTCTCCGCTGAGAGAGCCATAATTGGCCAAAGGCAGGGTGTCTTTGGCCAATGATGGCTCACACTATATAAGGCTGCTTACATAGCGGCCGTATATATATATATATATATATATATATATATATATACACACATATACACACACTGTCTAGTATATACAGTATCTCACAAAAGTGAGTACACCCCTCACATTTTTGTAAATATTTTATTATATCTTTTCATGTGACAACACTGAAGAAATGATACTTTTCTACAATGTAAAGTAGTGAGTGTACAGCTTGTATAACAGTGTAAATTTGCTGTCCCCTCAAAATAACTCAACACACAGCCATTAATGTCTAAACCGCTGGCAACAAAAGTGAGTACACCCCTAAGTAAAAAAGGTCCATATTTGGCCAAATTAACCATTTTCCCTCCCTGGTGTCTCGTTATTGTTACAAGGTCTCAGGTGTGAATGGGGAGCAGGTGTGTTAAATTTGGTGTTATCGCTCTCACTCTCTCATACTGTTCACTAGAAGTTCAACATCGCACCTCATGGCAAAGAACTCTCTGAGGATCTGAAAAATAGAATTGTTGTTCTGTATAAACTTGGCCTAGGCTATAAAAAAAATTGCCAAGACCCTGAAACTGAGCTGCAGCACTGTAGCCAAGACCATACAGCGGTTTAACAGGACAGGTTCCACTGAGAACAGGCCTCACCTTGGTCGACTAATGAAGTTGAGTGCACGTGCTCAGCCTTATATCCAGAGGTTATCTTTGTAAAATAGACATATGAGTGCTGCCAGCATTGCTGTAGAGGTTGAAGAGATGGGGGGGTCAGCCAGTCAATGCTCAGACCATACGCCGCACACTGCATCAAACTGGTCTGCATGGCCTTCGTCCCAGAAGGAAGCTTCTTTTAAAGATGATGCACAAGAAAGCCCACAGTTTAGTGAAGACAAGCAGACTAAGGACATAGATTACTGGAACATGTCCTGTGGTCGGATGAGACCAAGATAAACTTATTTGGTTCAGATGGTGTCAAGCGTGTGTGGCGGCAACCAGGTGAGGAGTACAAAGACAAGTGTGCCTTGCCTACAGTCAAGCATGGCGGTGGGAGTGTCATGGTCTGGGGCTGCATGAGTGCTGCCAGCACTGGGGAGCTACAGTTCATTGAGGGAACCATGAATACCAACATGTACTGTGACATAGTGAAGCAGAGCATTATCCCCTCCGTTCAGAGACTGGACCATAGAGCAGTATTCCAACATGATAATGACCCCAAACACACCTTCAAGAAGACCACTGCCTTGCTAAAGAAGCTGAGGGTGAAGGTGATGGACTGGCCAAGCATGGTTTCCAGACCTAAACCCTATTGAGCATCTGTGGGGCATCCTCAAATGGAAGATGGAGGAATGCAAGGTCTCAAACATCCACCAGCTCCGTGATATCGTCATGGAGAGGTGGAAGAGGACTCACTTAGAGGTGCACTCACTTTTGTTGCCAGCGGTTTGACATTAATGGCTGTGTGTTGAGTTATTTTGAGGGGACAGCAAATTTACACTGTTATACAAGCTGTACACTCACTAGTTTACATTGTTGCAAAGTGTAATTTCTTGAGTGATGTCACATGAAAGGGTATAATAAAATATTTACAAAAATGTGAGGGGTGTACTGCTTTGTGAGATACTGTGTGTGTGTGTGTGTGTGTGTGTGTGTGTGTGTGTGTGTGTGTGTGTGTGTGTGTATATATATATATATATATATATAGTTTCAGTGTAGACTCTATATTCAGTCAGTGCAGACAGTGTATGTCAAAAAAGGGTTAAAATCCTGCACTTATCCTACCCTCCTGGTGATGGGAAAATGTGACTATTGAAACAGAGAAATCAAACACATGAATAAATAAATGAAAATATATAGATAAAGAAAAGCTGCAACCTAAAAAAGTCCGAACCCCTACCATAAGTGTAAATAATTAAAAGAAACAGGTACGCTAATCTATCTAAGAATATTCACAGTGCAAAAATACATGACAAAAATTTAAGAGCATAAAGTCCACTCCTACAAAAACAAGTGTATAAAAATAAATAAAATAATTATTAAAATGACTCATAAAGTGAAAAAATATATGATTCAGTTCATAAAAAATTGCATAAAAAATGTCCAACTGGCAAACCCTTAGGCCCCTTTCACAGGTTGGACCGTCTATCCGTTTTTCTTCCATCCGTCAATGGACAACAATGCATTTCTATGGGCAAACGGATGACCATCCGTTACCATCCATTAACCTCCGCTTCTAATTTTATCCGTTTTTTTTTTTAACGTACAAGGCTACGTCAAGATCCGTGAAAACGGATATTAACTGACGTTGACGGACAATGTCCGTCAACGTCCAATTAGTTAAGATCCGCTTTGAAGAAATAATTTTTCTTTTTTGTTTATCTGTGAACTCAACCTATGACCCAGGCAGTAGTTGGACAATAGGAAGTACATTGGAAGATCCCCAGTACATCCCCAAGGAGAAACATAGCCAGGAGGAACTAATAAACCTGGTGCACGAAAGGCCAGGCTTGTGGGACTCAACCTGTCAGGACCACATTGACAGAGTAAGAACACAGCAACTATGGGATGAAATCTTTAAGCTTGTGACACCAAAATGGTTCACCATGACTCCCAAACAGCGTGATCAACGTGGTAAGTGTTGCCCAACTGCAGCATGCTCTCTTGTCACTGTTTTTATGGACTCATAAGATTATGGAAATATGTGAGTTATGTACTGTTCTGTCTCTCGCTGCAGCAGAGCCAAACCACGTGGCACTCTGCTTTGTATGTATTGTTATTTACCGTTTGTAGTAATGCATGTGAATTTGAGGTCAGTGCACATCCTTTCTGGCCTCTCTGAAGTGTGCGCATCTTGTCCCAGAAGGACATAATTTTTGTGTCTATTGCTGTCCTTGTTACACACTCAATTTGTGGTGACCTAAGCAGAAAAATATTGCTGTCCATCTGAAAATGTTGATAGAATTCTATGCACATGATGTTTAATATTGTGAATAGGCAAGGGCATGCTGACTCCTCCACAGACTATGGAGTCCTATTGGTTATAGGTTTTTTCTTAGTCACTTTACTCAAAGTCAAAATCTTTACTCAAATGCTTTCTCAATGTGTGTTTACAGGATTCAAAATTAACAGAAGGTGGCATTCTCTGAGAGACCGTTTTCGAAGAGATTTGAATGGACGATAGACTGTAAGTGACGTTTGGATGTTCCATCTAGAAAGTGAAAAAAGTAGGTCTCCATATAGTAAGGTTTTGTGACCAAATGTTCCACTTTTTTATTGTAGTACATCATCAAAGGTCTCAGAGTGTGAGGAGAACACTGAAAATAATGAGATAGAAGCAGTGCAGGGAGGTGAGCAAGCCACACAAGAGGACAAGAGGGAGAAGGCCAGTCCCAGTCTGTGGATGAGACATCACGTCCAAACCCTTCGCAAAGATCCGTACATGTAAGCGTACTATTGAGTACTAAGCTTTATCTGATGTACACCAAGGCATCATTGCATTTCTAAATTGGCATATTATTCTCTACAGGTTAGTCATGACAGGCCAGCATGACGATCCTCACGGCCTGGCAAAAAGGCTAAAAATCCAGAGATGGACAAAGCCATGAAGTCCTTCATGGACGAGATGACCTCCTTTAAAAGACAGGCGAGTAAGGATTCATTCTGTGATCCAAATAACTCAAATATGCCTTTCCTGAGGACAATTTATCATACACTTCAAAAAGCACCAGCAGAGAGGCAGATGGAGATACATATGGGTAAATTTAATTATGTTGGGGAATGTATTAGTGCTGCTGAGTCAGGAATGCCATTGCCCACTATTAGCCAGTATGAACCCCCTTAGAGGTCATACCGTCATTCCTATGAGTCCCCATGCATTCTGGCCCAGCTATATCTACCATCCTATCCAGAGACCCCTGTGTGTTCATACAGCTCAATGCACAATACCCAGAGGCCTTCTTATGCAAGTTCCTCTCCTGCTCATTCCTCACAGGGAACATATCCTCCCAGTGTAAACACTAGCTCCAATTCTGCCGATGTTTCTCAAGCTAATAGCCAAGCCAACTCTGGTTCTTCTTCCCAAACTTCTACTTCATATTCCCTATCCCCCACCTCTTTTTATCAGGACTTGTAACCTGGTTTTTATGTTAAATTAAGAATTTTTGGAAAGTTTGCATATTTTATGCTTTGTTAAAACTTTGACAAATAAAAAAAAAAGTTACGTGAAAAAACCTTTATTTTAAATAGGTTATGCAAATAATAAAACTAAAACTGTTTTGAACATATCATGTGCTTTTGTGTCTTTTTATGCTATCAAAACCCAATGCAATAACCAAAAATAGCAAACATAACACAAGTAGTTTTCATATGGCATCTTAGGACATATTTGTACAATTATTAAAAATTTGCACTGCATTATTTACATATATTGATATTGCCATGGAACATCTCCTGGTGGAGATATAAAGTAGTCAGCAAATTGTTCCCGCATGGCAATCTCCTTTTATGCTATTAAAACACAATGGAATAACCAAAAGTAGCAAACATAACACAAGTAGTTTTCATATGGCATCTTAGGACATATTTGTACAATTATTGAAATTTGCACTGCATTATTTACATATATTGATATTGCCATGGAACATCTCCTGGTAGAGATATAAAGTAGTCAGCAAATTGTTCCCGCATGGCAATGTAGGATCTACTTGCACGTACTCTGCTGTATTGTATGGAGGGCAGGTGGAACTCTTCCTCAATGTTGATGCCCTCCTTATCCCAAACAATATTATGCAGAATGCAGCAGGCCTGAATTACTAACTCAGCATTCTCAAGACTGAGTTGCAAGGGTGTTTGGAAAACACGCCATTTACTGGACAAAATGGCAAATGTACATTCAATGAGGTGTCTTGCGCAGCTCAGCCCATAGTTAAAGATGCTCTTCTCGTTGTCCTAGATTACTTCTGGCATAAGGCCTTAGCAGATATTGAGAATGTGCGAAGGTCTCATCTGCAACAAGCACGAAAGGCAGGTCTGGTCCTTCAGTTGCAGGCAGAGGCTGATTAGATGGTATGTTAAATTGCCCTTCTTGCAGTCTTCGACCCATTACAGACTCACGAAACACTCTGGAATCAGAACTGCTGCCATATGCCCCAATGTCAACAGCGATAAATTTATAATTGCTATCACAGATAGCCATGAGGACCAATGAAAAATATTTCTTGTAATTATGAAATCTGGACCTGGAACGTGGAGGCTTTTGGACACGCATATGCTTTCCATTAAGGGCTCTGATACAATTTGGAAAGTTTGCTTGATTCCAAAATCCATCTGCTATTCTTCGCCACATTTTTCCATCTGGTAATGGCATCACTGCTGAACACAGCTCTTCCCTTATGGTTAAGCAAGTATCATGCACTGAAAGAGTTGAAATGCCCAGTAAAAAAGAATAGTTTAAACTGGTATAGGACTGGCCAGTTGCAAGAAACCTAGAAAAAAAAAATTTTTTTTTCTTTTTAGCTTTTTAAGTAAAACAACATTCTACTGGCACATAAATGGATACAATATTTATTATCTATACATACTGTATATACACACACAGTAGACCAGGGGTAGGCAACCTTGGCACCCCAGCTGTTTTGAAACTACAAATCCCATCGTGCCTCTGCCTCTAGGAGTCATGCCTGTGATTGTTAGGGTCTTGAAACGTTTCATGGGACTTGTAGTTTCACCACAGCTGTAGGGCCGAGGTTGCCAACCCCTGCAGTAGACCGACAAAAAAAAATGACACTTGATAAATTAATGACTTCTTACCTCAAGGTCACTAAGAGACGTTCATCTGCAGGTACACACCTTCTAATGTTGGTATGTCTCCGCTGCAGCCGTTGGTGCAGCTGGTCCAGTAAGTAGTCAAATGGATGCAAAAACGGAAAGGAAGACGGATGAAAACGGAGATTAATGGAACGGAAGTCGGATAAAGACGGATGAAGCAATGGATAAGAACTGATACGTTTTTAACATGCCTAAACTGATGGTGCTGTGTGAATGAGGCCTTATACAAAAGGGAACTGAGTGAACCAAGTATGTGAAAACTTCAGTGCTCTTCAAGGAAATTAAGTACCAATCTAGAAAAAATATTACCAACAAGTGGACTGACTGCATCTTCTGAATTCATGGCCTTCGCCTACTGTCAGAAACCATGAATCAGACTGAGACAGAAGTACAGTTAATCACACTTGATTAATAATAATAAAAAGGTAAACAGAGTAAGCGTAGTCAATACATAGCCAGAGTTCAGTAACCAGATCGGGTAGTCAGCCAATGCCAAAGTCAGAGAGTCAAAGATCAATGCAGTAGTACAACAAACAGAATCAGGAGCCAGAAGGGACGTCAGCCGAGCAAGTCTTCAACAGGAACGCAGGAGAAAGTCTCTGAGATGTGACCAAAGGCGAAGGCAGAGATGAAGTGAGCTGGACGGCTTTAAGTAGCCAAGACTGACGAGCAGATCATCAACAGCTGAGTCACTGTGGAGAGAAAGGAGCTGGCAATTAGCCGACAGCTGAGCGGCCAGCTCAGAGAAGGAAGGGCTGAGCCCAGCCCTGACAGGTAGTTTCAAGCATTGGATAATAATCCCACCATGCTCCAACAGACTGGACTGTACAAGCTAACCAAATTCTAGATAGCATCGGTATCAGACACTGGAAAATGATCCCATCAGGCTCCAACACCTTGAACTGTAAAAGTGGACCCGGTTTTTCAATGGACACAGGAATCACGGTATCTTTGGAAGATCTTATATGCAATCTGGCAGCTCAAGGATAAATCCCAAAGTATAAGGGAAGAAGAGGAAAGCCTCGTAGTGCAATATGTTTCAACAAAAGGGTTTATTAAAACAGCACACTAAAAACTTACATCAAGGCAGCCTAACATCAGCAAAAATCAATGCACATAAAAAACAGAGTGGTGGTTTGCAGCAGCCAGCTCAGATGGTTAGATGTCTCAAAATGGGCTCCACCCGACTAGTTTCTCCGTAATAAGCTTCAGCTGGGAAAGGAGACTCACCCAAGACGTCTGCTAATAGCATATATATATATACAAATGGTTGTGGGTGACACCGGAAGTTGAATTGATCTATACATCCTTTTGGTGTCACCTAGATGGGACATATAAAAAAATTCTAAATAAGAATAAAAATATGCTATGCCCCCAAAATTTAATCAATACTTGATATTAGGTGTGCATAAAGGTAAAAAAAATTAAATGAAAAAGATTACCAAAAAATAAATAAAATAAAAATAAAAAACCTCTTTTTAATTTAATCTTTTTTTAAAAAGAAATTCTTTTTAATTTTAAATATGTTCAGGATGCAGAGATCAACTGATTCTCTCCACAAGTAGTTTATATAACACAGTGTATTGAAGTGGTTAAGGGGAACCCTGTGCCAAAATTTGAAAAAAAATGGCGTGGGGGTCCCCCAAAATCCATACCAGGCCCTTCAGGTCTGGTGTGGATTTTAAGGGGAACCCCGCGCCAAAATGTTTTTAAAAAATGGTGTGGGGGTCCCCCCAAAATCCATACCAGGTCCTCCAGGTCTGGTATGGATATTAAGGGGAACCCCTTTTCAAAATGTAAAAAAAAAATGGCTTGGGATGCCCCAAAATCCATACAAGACCCTTATCTGAGCATGCAACCTGGAAAACCTCAGGAAAAGAGGGGGTGAGAGAGCGCCTCCCTCCTGAACGGTACCAGGCCACATGCCCTCAACATGGGGAGGGTGCTTTGTGCCCCCCCAAAGTACCTTGTCCTCATGTTGATGGGGACAGGGCCTCACCCCCACAACCCTTGCCCGGTGGTTGTGGAGGTCTGCGGGTGGGGGGCTTATCGGAATCTGAAAGCCCCCAGATCCCAGGCCCCCCTGTGTGAATGGGTAGGGGTACATTGTACCCCTACCCATTCACCAAAAAAGTGTCAAAAATGTAAAAACGACAGCAGACAGTTTTTGACAATTCCTTTATATAAAAATAAAAGTGTCGTGCGATGTAAATCGTCAATCACGGCACCAAGAGTCCAGAGGAAAAACTCTGCCTCAATGGGAGGCATCCCGCCGACTGCAGCCTTTTCGCGGTGACAGCTGTTATATAGCCAGGGGCGGGGCCACCCGGTCACGTGACAGGGTGACCCTGCCCCTTCTGACATCATGTGATGTCAGATGGGGCGAGGTCACCCGTTTACATCACCTGGTGGCCCCGCCCTTGGCTTTATAACAAGTGTCAAAGTGAAAAGACGGCATGTACCCCATACCCATTCACATAGGAGTGGCTGGGATCTGGGGCCCCCCTTGTTAAAGGGGGCTTCCAGATTTTGATAAGCCCCCCCACCTGCAGACCCTCACAACCACCGGGCAAGGATTGTGACGATGAGGCCCTTGCCCCCATCAACATTGGGACAAGGTGCTTTAGGGTGGACCCCAAAGCACCCTCCCCATGTTGAGGGCATGTGGCCTGGTACAGTTCAGGAGGGGGGGTGCTCTCTCATCAACCCCCTTTTCCTGCGGCCTGCCAGGTTGCATGCTTGAATAAGTTTCTGGTATGGATTTTGGGGAGGCCCCCACGCAATTTCTTTTACAAATTTTGGTGCGGGGTTCCCCCTAAAATTCATATCAGACCTGAAGTGCCTGGTATGGATTTTGGGAGGACCCCCACGCCATTTTTTTTTTCAATTTTGGCACAGGGTTTTCCTTAAAATCCATACCAGACCTGAAGGGCCTGGTATAGATTGGAGGGGACCCCCACGTCATTTTTTTTTTTTTTTTTTTTGGTGCGGGGTTCCCCTTTACATCCATACCAGACCTGAAGGGCCTTGTAATGGACTGGAGGTGAACCCACGCCGTTTTTTTCAATGATTTTTTATGTATATTGGCAGGATCCGACAATACATTACAGCCGCAAGCTATTTTAAATGAAATTTTTTCCTTTAGAACTGTACTGTTATAAACATGGGAAAGAGGCGCTACTTTGCAGGCAGACTAAGGGAACCCCCCAGACATGATATTTAAAGGAATATTTAATTTTTATTGTTTCACTTTTAGCATTAATAAAATCACTGCTCCTGAAAAAACGGCAGTTTTAAAAACTTTTTTTTGCATTGTTGCATGTCCCCTTGGGCAGGACCCGGGTCCCCAAACACTTTTTATGGCAATAACTTGCATATAAGCCTTTAAAATGAACACTTTTGATTTTTTACGTTCATGTCCCATAAACTTTAACGGTGTTCGCACAAATTTTTTGTCTCTTCGCATGTTCTGGTGCGAACCGAACCGGAGGGTGTTCAGCTCATCCCTATTTAGGACCCTGGCTCCTGGGTTTGGCATGCTTTATAAAAGTAGGTAGAGTAGAGAAAGGTACTCCATCTGTGAGGGACACTACTAGTGTTAGGGAAAGGTTCTTGAGGAGGAGAGTGTAGGGTCGCATCTCTCTACCTTCCTGAGTGGGCACAAGACAGCCAGGCTGCATTCTTTCCCCTCTTAACCAATGCTGCCGGTTTGGCTGGAACCTGCTTCTTCACGTTATCAAACCTGTGAGTGTGCCTGGCTGGGTAGCTGTCCCATGGGGTTTGTTGTGAACTGTTGCTGTATCACTTCAATACAAGTTTTCCATTGCACCTGACTGTGTAAATTATTGCCGCCGCATCACGCTGAACCTCTTACTTACAGGCTTGCTGGGACATGGGAGAGGGGGGGTCACTGCTTTGTGTTAGAAAGACATGGTCATTTAACCCTTGCCGTAGCATATTACAAGTGCAAAAACACAGTATAAGAAGTTTAGATTTATTACTATACAGTGAGGGAAAAAAGTATTTGATCCCCTGCTGATTTTGTACATTTGCCCACTGACAAAGAAATGATCAGTCTATTATTTTTATGGTAGGTTTATTTTAACAGTGAGAGACAGAATAACAACTAAAATATCCGAAAAAACGCATTTCAAAAAAGTTATAAATTGATTTGCATTTAATGAGCATGACAAGCATGACAATGACCCAAAACACACGGTCAAGGCAACAAAGTAGTGGCTCAAGAAGAAGCACATTGAGGTCCTGGAGTGCCCTAGCCAGTCTCCAGACCTTAATCCCATAGAAAATATGTGAAGGGAGCTGAAGGTTCGAGTTACCAAACATCAGCCTCAAAACCTTAATGACTTGGAGAGGATCTGCAAAGAGGAGTGGGACAAAATCCCTCCTGAGATGTGTGCAAACCTGGTGGCCAACTACAAGAAACGTCTGACCTCTGTGATTGCCAACAAGGGTTTTCCACCAAGTATTAAGTCATGTTTTATGAAAGGGTTAAATACTTATTTCACTTATTATAATGCAAATCAATTTATAACTTTTTTTGAAATGTGTTTTTTCTGGATTGTTTGTTTGTTGTTATTTTGTCTCTCTCTTTGTTAAAATAAATCTACCATTAAAATTATAGACTGATCATTTCTTTGTCAGTGGGAAAATGTACAAAATTAGCAGTAGACATGTGCGATTAGTTTCGTAAGAATTGAAAATTTGTACGAACCCGAAATACAAATTTTTATGCATACGAAGTCTGTACGAAATACGAAATTGCGTTTACGAATTTCGGATCCAAATTCATAACCAACGTTCGTAATTGTTACACAAAGTTAACGAACCTAAAAGTTAAAAACCCAGGAAGTCAGCACAGCACAGGGTGAGAACCCCTCATAATGGGCACAGCGGGTGTACACTCAGACCCAGGAACTCAGCACAGGGATGGTGGGAACCCTATGGGAATTTCTATGCTTACGAATTTTATACGAAATACAAATTTCGGAATTTCGGATCCAAATTAACAGAAACGTGACTGGTGTTTTGTTCAGCAATCAGAGGAAGTCAGCACAGCACAGGGATGGTGGGAACCCCTCATAATGGACACAGCATAATGGACACAGCAGGTGTACAGACCTGGGAACTCAGCACAGGGATGGTGGGAACCCTATGGGAATTTCTATACTTACGAATTTTATTTTTTTAATTTTTTTTAAATACGACATTTTTTACGAATTTCGGAATTTCGGAACCAAACTCCGTTACAAATTCCGTTACAACAGAAACGTGACTGGTGTTTTGTTCACCAATCAGAGGAAGTCAGCACAGCACAGGGATGGTGGGAACTCCTCATAATGATAAATTCATCATAATGAACATTCGTTATTTTTACGAAAAGTTAAGGAACCTAAAGGTTAAGAACCCAGGACGTCAGCACAGCACAGGGATGGTGGGAGCCCCTCATAATGATAAATTCATCATAACAAACTTTCGTTATTTTGCGAAAAGTTTACGAATCTAACGAAAATCCGTATTATTGACGGCGCACATGTCTAAATTTAGCAGGGGATCAAATACTCTTTTCCCTCACTGTAGGTGTAGCCTGGCTGTATTACAGTAATACCTTGTAGGGGTTCATTTGGGATCATCTACAAATGTTTTGATTGCATGTTACATATGATAAGTATAATGTGTCCAACCTACACTGTAGAATCTAATATATGAATAACAAGAGTAGACACCTTTCACTGGCATCCCTTTTCCAGTATGTTGTCTACACTGTGAGGCTCTAATCTTATTTTAAATTAGCAGCAGCATAAAAACATTGCAGGCAACACTCAGCTTGCCATTTTTACAGCAGGCAGAGAATTGATCATCTTGCATGGTGTTTGTTGTCTTGTGTATTAAGCCAATTGACTTCAGGCATCAGGGAGCGCTAGGTGGGTATAAGCAATGGGTGCCAGGTAGCCTAGTCTGGAACCTGATGTCCTACCTTTGCTCAGCAAAAGGTTTCAATGACCTGAAATGGCTCCTTTGCTTGTTAGTAGACTTTAGATGCTTAAAGTGAAATACTTTTTTGGTTGTTGAATTACATAATACGCAACGAAAACAGTTCAAACATCATTTTTTTTTTTTATTATTTGACATTTTCAATACACTTTCATATAAATCTGAGAACTGTCATGTGTATCAGTAACACATTCAGAAACTCCAAACTGTCCTGGCTATTTTCTACTTCATAAACTAAATTCTTACCTTCTGTCAGTTTTCATTTTGTTTCTTCATCCTGAATTTAAAACTCCAATTCTCCTCTGTCTCTGGACCCTGCAGCCAAAAGTACTTCAAAGTTATCACATTTGTCTAACAAATTTCAGATGTTCTTATCTCCGTCTGAGCAATGAGTGGTAGGGAACCAGGACAATACCACACTTCTGTAAGGTATGTACACAAACACATAAAAGGAGATCACACACTGCCGGCCTTTGAGTGATTGAGTTGCCTAGAATAAATTTGTCATTTGTATCACACGCAGGTTTGTGCCTTCAACACATTTATATTTGTGTGTTTCTTTCAAGAGGTGGCAGGACCTCCTTGTGAGTATACATGGCTGGCAGGTCAGGATGGCCTTCCCTTATGCTAGGGGAACCATTCCAGAGTTTGGTTGGCTATTGGAAGCTCAAGGCATACATCAGGGGCCATATGTATTTGAGGAGGTGCAAGAAAAGGGAAAGCAGGCCAGTCATGTGCTGCCCTAGGCCTGACTAAACTCGTGCACCCCCTAATTTAAATATGACCCACCCCTTCCTGTCAAGGCCACACCCCTTGCTGTTTAGGACCCATCCTGAAATTTTCGAGTGGGGACACTAGTTCTGAGGGAATGGGGGGCAATGGATTCCCTTAATTTGCATAGATTTCCTCTCACTTCCTGTTTGGCTATGGGCAGGAAGTGAAGGGAAATCTCTGCAATGGGGCAGGGATGGTAAAAAATAAACTGACAGGGGTTATAACCCTCCCTTACTCTATCCAAAATTAAAAAAAAAAAGTGTTGCCTATAGTTCTACTTTAAGCACAAATTTCTGATAATTTTATGGAGAGGACTAAGAAGATATAACCATGCCAATGGTGCAGCAGAAAACATAAAGCACAGTGAGGAAGGTTTGTGGTCCAGGATGAGAGTACTGTCAAAATTAGAAGCGGCGGCCCCCCTCCACAGTTGCGGAATGCCAGCCACCCGCATACCGGAAGCAGTGAGGCCTCTTTATAGGAACGCTGGACTAATTTGCCTCTCAGCCCAGTCCGTCCCATAGGACTGGTGCTACACTAATGCCCCGTACACACGGTCGGATTTTCCGATGGACAATGTCCGATCGGAGCGTGTTGTCGGAAATTCCGACCGTGTGTGGGCGCCATCGGACATTTTCCATCGGATTTTCCGACACACAAAGTTGGACAGCAGGAGATAACATTTTCCGACAACAAAATCCGATCGCGTCAATTCCGACCGTGTGTGGCCTGTTCCGACGCACAAAGTGCCACGCATGCTCAGAAGAAATTCCGACACGGGACAGCTCGTTCTGGTAAACTTAGCGTTCGCAATGGATACAGCACTTTCGTCACGCTGCAATGTAAAAAATGGTTTAATACAGCGCACTCTCTTCTTCTTTATAATGTGACAAGAATTAAGTAGTTTTGCTGCTCATATTCACACACACTTCTCACAAAGTTTTATTTGTGTTTTTTTAGTGGGATTCCCTCAATATATTGTTATTAGTTGTCACATCTGACAGTTTTATATTTTTTATGTTTTTTTTTTTTGTTTTTAAGCCTTTTTTTTTCTTTAATGTTTGGATTTTTTCCAAGGCTGATCTTTGTTCAATGTTATTTTTATTTTTACTCCAGAATATTTTTGTGTGTGTTTTGTGTGGCAAGTTACCCCAACACCATTGATATCTTTTATTATTTAATCTCCATGAGATTTTTTGTTGTTGGTGTCCCTTGTTCATTTCACATTGTATATTAGAAATGTACCTGAATCCTCACAAACAAACCATCATTTTTGAAGTAAAACACATAGGAGAGTATAATTCAAAACAAAATTCCTTTATTAAGGGCTCAGAACCAAACAAAGAGGAAGGCAACACTGGATCAACAAGAGAAATTAGTGAAGCCTGGGACCCCCACGGCAGACATCAATTCTTAAACCTCAAAATTGGTGGCCTGAGGAGTCCATATGTAAGGGAGGGCAGTCTGGTCCAGAATTCGCAGAGATCTGGAAAGCAGCAGATGACATCTGTGTCCCCAGGCTGTGGTACCACAAGAGGCTGCATCTTTTGGCCGACCAGACTGGATCCAGGGTCCTCACTGTCTGGTCTTCCTTTCACACTTCCTTCCGGGCTGTGGCTGTGCAGTTGGAGATGTGGCAGGAGGAGGAGTAGGACCTGGAGGAGGAGTAGGACCTGCAGGAGGAGGAGGAGGACCATCCCAAAGCTGTGTGTGAGGTGTAATTTGGCCCCTCACACCTTTCGCCAGAGCCTCTGATATGAGGGCCTCACACATGGCTTTTTGGCCCTCCTCCATCCTCTGCATTTTATATGCTATGAATGCAGCAATATTCTCCTGCCTGGTGTGGGGTGCTCCCAGGACCTCTGTAGCCCTACAAAAAAATCTGATAGCAGCCTCCTCTAGGGCACTCCTCCTACTGCCACTTTCTGTTTCCAGGGGGGATGGAGGGACCTGCAGATCAGCCAGCCGGCTCGGCCCGGCCACCTCCTGACTGAGACTTCCCTGTGTATGAAAAAGGGACATGGTTTTAGTTTTTGCATCATCAATCACAATCATAAATTAGTACTCCAAACTAACATCTAGTTAACATCATTGATTGGACAAGCAGAAATATTTAGAGGAATGCTATACCTGGCTCAATCTGGGCTCCTCCACATGTGGCCTGGAAGGCCCAGGTTGGGCGTCAGAAGCCTCAGCTGGGGGGGAAGGAAGCGTGGAAGGAAGACTGGAGAGTGATGACCTGGGTTCAGTCTGGCCTGCCAGAAAGTGCAGCCTGTCGTAGTACAACATCCTGGGGACATAGATGTCATCTGCTGCTCCAGATCTCTGTGAATCCAGGACTTTATTGCGCTCCCTCAGATATGTGCTCCTCAGGCCACCAATGAAAATCTTTAAAAAAGTGATGTCTGCCGTGGGGATCACCTGCTTCACAATTTCACACAATTGCTCCAGTGCTGCCTTCCTCTTTGCTTGGTTCTTGTAATGGGGGTGTTTAATCTCCCACAGACAGGGCAGCTCCCTTAGCATCTCTATGAAGACTGAAATGAAGTCCTGATCTTTCAGTACCATATCCATGTTCACTGCAAGACACAACACAAGACAAAGCCTAATGTCACACCAAACTCTCCTAATCTTGTTACAATATAGGCCTCAATCTATAGAAGCAGTATAGGCCCAAGTTTGTCTCTTACCTTCGTTCTTACGATCGCCGCGTTCAATGCTCCTTCCTCTGCTCACAGATCAAACGTAATACGCACGCGTGTTACGCTTTATATACACTGCGCATGCGTGTAACTCCGCCCGCCCCTGACGTTCTTTCTAGTGTATTCCCCGCCCCTTTTCATTCGGCGCAGTGGGGGAAGAGCATGATGGCGGACATACAGCAGGTGCGGGCTAATTGTAGCAACGAGGAGGAGGAGGAAAGGGCGGAACCAGGCACGTCCCGATCCAGAAGGAGACGTTTTAAGGCCACAAATATGTCGTTTGGGGAGATGTTGGAGATGGTCGTCATCATGAGGAAGTCCGACTATGACGGAAAATATGGGCCTTACCCCAACCCCAACATCCGAAAGGCCAAAATCATTGGTAAAGTGGTCAGGAGTCTAGAGCGGAATTTCGGGGTACGAAGGTCTAAAGATCAGCTCAGGAAGCGGTGGTCGGACCTGAAGTTGAGAGAGCCAGAGCAGTACCGAAAGATCCGGAGAGTGCTGCAAAAAAGTAAGTAGTTGTGCTGTGTTCCTATTCTTTCTGTCTTTATTACGTTCGTTCTGCTCCATATGCTTTCATTAGTTGTAACGTTTCCAAGGGTCAACTTTAATGTTCATGGGCACATTATTCGTTCGTATCAAACATTTTTCTTTCGGCCTCTGGAACACCATTGTTTAGGCCATATGCATTTTCACACATTTTTGGGGGCCTACTTGGATGCCAAATATTTGTTTGTGTAGATGGGTTTGTTACTAGAATGAAATGCAAACTAGATTGTGTGTAAGGAGAGGACACTGAGCAGCTGTTTTCACATCTGGACACTGGAGCACTAGTGTGGGACACAAGAACACCATTTTTATTAGGGGGGGCCACACAGGTGCTCCAGTGTATACTATAGGGGGGTCTCCATCTGTGAAGCTTGTACCAAACAGGTAAAGTATTGCAGCTTGACAAAGGGCAATAAAAAAATATACATCTTGGAACTCGGCTAAAATAGACAATTGTACCCCACTTCCAAGCAATGTTTCCTATTTCTATAGTTCTGCCATCAAATATCTGTGTGCTAAGTATACCATTTTTGTTTTACATAGGGGAGAAAAGACTCGGACACCCCTCATCCCAGGAGACCAGAGACCCCCCCTCTCTGGAAGAAGGGGAAATACCAACCCAAGAAGCTGAGCAGGAGGAAGAAGAAGACGTGGTGGAGATTGGCACCACAACAGGTGAGTGTCTGCGACCACAGGCTCAGGTAAAAGAGATGGATGGTGGCAAATTTTTGAGACCTTTCTTTTTGTTCTTTATCTCTTTTTAGGTGATCGTGATGTGAGGGATCCAGAACGCTTTACATCTGAAAGTGCCCAGATACTCATCGGGGAGATCATGGGGTGTAATCTCCAATTGCAAAACATACATCAACAAATCACTGATATTATTAAAAAAAATAATAACATCATTGATGTTTTGGGGCGAATTTAAACCCCACAAAATCACCTGTTTTATCGTACCAAAATTTTTTCAATGTTTAGAAAAGCCAAATTTGGAGGATGCACACAGTGTGCCAACATGTGCTATCTGCCATCACGGGAGATCAATGGACGCGTTTTGGGGGGGCAACCCCTTCCTCAATTATAAAGTAGCGTTGAGGAAGGGCTTGCTCCCCCCAAACACGTCCCTTGATCCCCCCTGATGGCAGATAGCACATGTGGACATTTGTAAATTGGTGTGCATCTTCCAAATTTGGCTTTTCCAGGGGTGATTTCCCCCCATCTGAACGCTATATCAAACCCAGTTCCTAAATACTGATGTCTGATATAGCCTTCAGGTTTTACCTAATGTGAACTTTGTAAGTTCAAGTTTTTTGGCTTTCTTGTTGGTTTTACACAGGCCTGTTTTATCTGAAATGGATATTTTGATTTTTCATAATGCTACTGCAAACATTGTTATACAACAAACATGTTGGTTTGTTTTAAAAACCTTTGGTAAATGCGCATGTGATTGTGCAGGTATAAAAAAGTGCCTTACTCAAGAATGTGTGGATTATTGTCTCAACACTACAACACTTTTGGGGTGATGTAATTGTTGTTTTATGCACAAATGGGGGTTATTTCCTAAGGGCAAATCCTCTTTGCACTACAAGTGCAGGTTCAGTGCAGTTGCAAGTGCACTTGTAGTGAAATGTGTTTTTGCATTTAGGAAGTACCAGCCAACACTGTTTTTTATAAGGTTACCCAATCACGACATTTTCTGCACTCAACACATTTCTGTCAGGGTCAGCTAAAACAAACACAAGCAGTAAATGTCCACCAAGAATTTCTTTTGGTTGTTTTTTATTTGAAAAAGGTGTCACATATTGTCTGGCATATTGATAGCCCCCCTACCCGCAAAGAACTCCAGGTATCGTAACCGGACATCACGGGCATTCAGGGAGGGCAAGCCAGGACGGCCGCTTTCAAGGGCCGTCATTGTTGATGTATTTGGGATTCCGGCCTCAGGCCCAACTGAGCCAGCATAGTTGGCTGAATGTTTTCGTAGAAAATTATGGAGAACACAGCAGGCAAGTATTATATGGTTCAGTTTATACTCCGCCATATGGATGGGTGTCATAAATAATCGGAACCGGCTGGCCAGGATTCCAAATGTGTTCTCCACCACTCTTCGGGCTCTGGCCAGCCGGTAATTAAAAACCCTCTGTTCCGGGGTGAGGGTCCTCATCGGGAATGGCCGCATCAGGTGGTCCCCCAGCGCAAATGCTTCATCAGCAATGAACACAAATGGGAGACCTTCAACATTGTCCTCTGGAGGTGGCAAGTCCAAGCTGCCATTCTGGAGACGCCTGTAGAACTCCGTCTGGGCGATCACTCCACCATCGGACATCCAGCCATTCTTCCCCACGTCCACATACAAGAAGTCGTAATTAGCTGACACCACCACCAACATCACTATACTATTAAACCCCTTGTAATTATAATAGTACGACCCCGAGTTGGGTGGTGGGACGATGTGGATGTGTTTCCCATCAATTGCCCCTCCGCAGTTAGGAAAGTCCCACCGCTGGGCAAAGTGGGAGGCCACAGTCTGCCATTCCTGTGGCGTGGAAGGAAACTGTTGAGGAAAAAACAATAAACATTACTATTTTTTCACAGAAACCTGGCAAGCAGATTAGACACAAACATTATGGGTCAACCACCAGATAGCATTTATTAAGGGGAATTTAACAACAACAAAGTATAAGGTACACCTATCATATTCCCCCCCCCCCCTCTCATGGGCCATTTCTAACATTATAGGGGGGGGGGGAACTCTTGGACAGGTAACCCTCTTCACTTCATTGAGAGATGAATGCCTAAATACAGGGTATTACTTGGAACAGCCCCTCCTTAGTTACACTATTGGCAGCCCACTGGACAGGTAAGAAGTGTCATAATTCAAAGATATAAATACACACTGTACACATTTGAGGACATTTGAACATTCTGCTATTACCTATCAAGATCATAATAGGATACAAGAACTTTAAACAGTACCATTGGAAAGTATACAGGCAGGCCCTTGCACTACATGCTTTGGGGAATTCATCCATAAATCTGAGCACTAAAGAGATGGGTATAGTGTGTATGGGTTTGGCAAAGTCAGCAGATAGATGATTGAGGATAGAGAATTGGGATCAGCTGACTTAGCAGTTGGGGGAGGGAGGGTTACAAAAAATTATATGGGGACACCACAAAAAAAAGCCTCTGGCCCTCTGCCTGAATTTAAATCAAAAATAACATTTCAAAACATTTTAGGGGGTGTTTGGGGTAAAGCACTACTATGGAGCTGATAAAATACATTGTTAAGTAACTACATGAGGTGAATATAGGGCAGGAGACACCATGCTGGGGAGGTTATTGAAGGGCAAATATGTATGAAGGACCTAAAATAATAATTACATAAAAATCCAGCATGCATGAGGACAAAGGGGACATTCACAGCATATTACAATCATGGTAATTAGGGAATGAGGAAAGAAATACAATATATTATCAAACATTCAATACAATAAAATGTGATATAAAAGGATAAAAATCTTACCTTCATATAGTCCTTCTGCAGGACCTGGATGATGGCAGAACAGGTCTCTGGGATGATGATACCCAGAGCCTGGGGGGAGATGCCTGTCGAGAACTTCAAGTCCTGCAGACTTTTCCCTGTGGCCAAATACCGCAAGGTAGCGACCAACCTCTGCTCCGGAGTGATGGCTTGCCTCATGCAGGTATCCTGCCTGCTGATATAGGGGGTCAGCGAAGCCAACAAACGGTGAAATACGGGGTCCGTCATCCTGAGAAAGTTCCTGAAATCATCAGGATTATTCTCACGGATCTCACGGAGCAAAGGCATATGACAGAACTGGTCACGCTGAAGCAACCAATTCTTGGTCCATGAACTCCTCCCCACCCTGTTCATGGACTGGACTTGTGTCAAGGTCAGGACCCCAACACCAAGCCCCCGCACAGCACGAACTCTACGAGGAGTACGCATACGCAACATGGCTAGAAAACGGTCGGCTGCTCAGAACGAAGTAACAGAAGGCACTGAAGAACAGCAAGGCCTGTGAAGAGCGACCTGAAAAACAGCAACGAGCGGACAAGATCGCACAGAAAACTCCAATACGAACTGACTGCACGCACTGAAGAGCAGATACAAACCCACAAGCACAAACTGAACGGCAGAAAACGATCTGAAAGCCACGAGTCTGAAAAAGCGCGAATCGTCTCTCACCAAACTTTTACTAACACGAGATTAGCAAAAGGAGCCCAAAGGGTGCCGCGCTTGGTTCTGAACTGGCCTTTTCTAGTCTCGTTGTACGTGCTTGACGTCACCGCGTTCTTGGCGATCGGAAATTCCGACAACTTTGTGCGACCGTGTGTAGGCAAAACAAGTTTGAGCCAACATCCGTCGGAAAAAATCTGAGGATTTTGTTGTCGGAATGTCCGAACAAAGTCCGACCGTGTGTACGGGGCATAACAGTGTAGCGCAAGCTGGCGGGGACTCTTTTCATGCTGCCCCCCTGCAAAGTCCTGCCCTAAGCCTGGGCCTTGTTGGCCTAGGCCAGTATACAGCGTTGGTACAAAAGCAAGGTGCATAATCCACTCAAGGAATCAATCAAAGATCCTATTAAAGCCCAACTGCAGCCAAAATTTTTTATTTGTTTTGGAATGATTCAGATCAGGGTTTCTCAACTAGGGTTCCTCCAGAAGTTGTTAGGGGTTCCTTGAGCAAAAAATGATTTCTGCCTCTCAGATAAGTTCCCACTCACACCATTCATCTTTTTTGGTATCTGTAGGGGGTTAATCCTTCCCAAAGACCTCAAGTGTAAGGAACATTCTTCCCACTGACCCTCACACTAACGTATCATGAATTAATGGATATAATCATTTTTAGCAGGGGTTCCCTGCGACTAGAAAATATTTCAAGGGTTCCTCTGCATTGATAAGATTGAGAAAGGCTGATTTAGAGACTGTCATGTTTTCTTTACCATCTGGTCCCTACTGGAATGACTTTAGAGCCCTTGTGCCCAACCTGCAGCCTGGCAGCAGCATGCAACCCATTTTCACTTATTGTAAGGACATTGGGCCCCTTAGTACCATAGTTACATAGTTACATAGTTACATAGTAGGTGAGGTTGAAAAAAGACACAAGTCCATCAAGTCCAACCTATGTGTGTGATTATGTGTCAGTATTGCATTGTATATCCCTGTATGTTGTGGTCATTCAGGTGCTTATCTAATAGTTTCTTGAAGCTATCAATGCTCCCCGCTGAGACCACCGCCTGTGGAAGGGAATTCCACATCCTTGCCGCTCTTACAGTAAAGAACCCTCTACGTAGTTTAAGATTAAACCTCTTTTCTTCTAATTTTAATGAGTGGCCACGAGTCTTGGTAAACTCTCTTCTGCGAAAAAGTTTTATCCCTATTGAGGGGTCACCAGTCCGGTATTTGTAAATTGAAATCATATCCCCTCTCAAGCGTCTCTTCTCTAGAGAGAATAAGTTCAGTGCTCGCAACCTTTCCTCATAACTAAGATCCTCCAGACCCTTTATTAGCTTTGTTGCCCTTCTTTGAACTCGCTCCATTTCCAGTACATCCTTCCTGAGGACTGGTGCCCAGAACTGGACCGCATACTCTAGGTGCGGCCGGACCAGAGTCTTGTAGAGCGGGAGAATTATCGTTTTATCTCTGGAGTTGATCCCCCTTTTAATGCATGCCAATATTCTGTTTGCTTTGTTAGCAGCAGCTTGGCATTGCCTGCCATTGCTGAGCCTATCATCCACTAGGACCCCCAGGTCCTTTTCCATCCTAGATTCCCCCAGAGGTTCTCCCCCCAGCGTATAGAATGCATTCATATTTTTGCCACCCAAATGCATTATTTTACATTTTTCTACATTGAACCTCATTTGCCATGTAGTCGCCCACCCCATTAATTTGTTCAGGTCTTTTTGCAAGGTTTCCACGTCCTGCGGAGAAGTTATTGCCCTGCTTAGCTTAGTATCGTCTGCAAATACAGAGATTGAACTGTTTATCCCATCCTCCAGATCGTTTATGAACAAATTAAATAGGATTGGTCCCAGCACAGAACCCTGGGGCACCCCACTACCCACCCCTGACCATTCTGAGTACTCCCCATTTATCACCACCCTCTGAACTCGCCCTTGTAGCCAGTTTTCAATCCATGTACTCACCCTATGGTCCATGCCAACAGACCTTATTTTGTACAGTAAACGTTTATGGGGAACTGTGTCAAATGCTTTTGCAAAATCCAGATACACCACGTCTACAGGCCTTCCTTTATCTAGATGGCAACTCACCTCCTCATAGAAGGTTAATAGATTGGTTTGGCAAGAACGATTCTTCATGAATCCATGCTGATTACTGCTAATGATATCGTACTTATTACTAAAATCCTGTATATAGTCCCTTATCATCCCCTCCAAGAGTTTACATACTATCGATGTTAGGCTAACTGGTCTGTAATTCCCAGGGATGTATTTTGGGCCCTTTTTAAATATAGGTGCTACATTGGCTTTTCTCCAATCAGCTGGTACCATTCCAGTCAGTAGACTATCTGTAAAAATTAGGAACAACGGTCTGGCAATCACTTGACTGAGTTCCCTAAGTACCCTCGGATGCAAGCCATCTGGTCCCGGTGATTTATTAATGTTAAGTTTCTCAAGTCTAATTTTAATTCCGTCCTCTGTTAACCATGTAGGTGCTTCCTGTGTTGTGTCATGAGGATAAACACTGCAGTTTTGGTTACTGAAGCCCCCCGATTCACTCGTGAAGACTGAGGAGAAGAATAAATTCAATACCTTCGCCATCTCCCCATCCTTTGTAACCAGATGTCCTTCCTCATTCTTTATGGGGCCAATATGGTCTGTCCTCCCTTTTTTACTGTTTACATACTTAAAGAATTTCTTGGGATTTTTTTTGCTCTCCTCCGCTATGTGTCTTTCATGTTCTATCTTAGCTGTCCTAATTGCACGCTTACATTTCTTATTGCATTCTTTATAAAGTCTGAATGCTGAGGATGATCCCTCAACCTTGTATTTTTTGAAGGCCTTCTCCTTTGCTTTTATATGCATTTTTACATTGGAGTTAAGCCATCCAGGACTTTTGTTCGCTCTTTTAAATTTATTACCCAATGGGATACATTGGCTAATGCCCTTATTTAATATGCTCTTAAAGCAAACCCATCTCTCCTCCGTATTCTTTGTTTCTAATATTTTATCCCAGTTTATGCCTTTTAGCAAGGTTTGTAGTTTAGGGAAGTTGGCTCTTTTGAAATTCAGTGTCTTTGTATTCCCTTTATGTTTCCTATTTGTGTGATTTATACTGAAACTAATTGACCTGTGATCACTGTTACCTAAATTGCCCCGCATTTCCACATCCGTGATCAGGTCTGTATTGTTGGTAATTAGTAGATCCAGTAATGTTTTATTTCTAGTTGGTGCGTCTACCATCTGACCCATAAAATTGTCCTGCAAGACATTAAGGAACTGGCGAGCCTTAAATGAATGTGCGGTTCCCTCCGCCCAGTCTATGTCTGGATAATTAAAATCCCCCATTATGATAACACTTCCCATTCTTGCTGCTAATCCAATTTGTGATAGGAGATCCGTCTCCACTTTCTCCCTCAGGTTAGGGGGCCTATAGCATACTCCCAGTATTATTTTCCCCTTAGCTTTATCCCTTTGGAGCTCTACCCATAAGGATTCCACCTCCTCTCTAGCTCCCTCAGTGATGTCAGCTCTCACATTCACTTGTACATTATTCTTGATATATAGGCATACCCCTCCCCCTTTTTTACCCTCTCTATCCTTGCGGTATAGGGTATACCCTTGAATGTTTGCCAGCCAATCATGAGAGCTGTTGAACCAGGTCTCTGAAATTCCCACAAAATCCAAATCCTCCTCGTACAACAGTATCTCTAGTTCACCCATCTTGTCCGCCATGCTCCTGGCATTGGTGAACATGCCACATAGTTTAGACCGGTCGCATATTGTCCTCGTATTGGGTGTTTCGAGATTGCAACTAGGACTTGCTACTATACTCACCTTGTGTTTTTGTGTTTTGGTTAACCTACCACTAATGCCCCCAATACTAGCCTCTGGAATATCTTCCGCGCTGGCTATCTCTGCCTCTGGACCCTCCCCCCCATCGCCTAGTTTAAAAACCCCTCTAACTTTTTGGCCATCTTCCTTCCCAGCAGATCTGCACCCTCCTCATTTAGGTGCAGTCCGTCCCTTCTATAGTACCGGTTACCAACTGAGAAGTCGGCCCAGTCCTCCAGCAACCCAAACCCCTCCTTACTACACCAGCTCTTCAGCCACTTGTTTACTTCCCTAATCTCCCTCTTCCTTTCTGGTGTGGCTCGATGTACCGGTAGTATTCCTGAGAATACTACCTTGGAGGTCCTTTTCCTCAATTTAGCTCCTAAGTCCCTAAAATCGTTCTTTAGGACACTCCATCTGCCTCTGACTTTGTCATTGGTGCCAACGTGCACCATGACAGCCGGGTCTTCCCCAGCCCCTCCCAGTAATCTGTCCACAAGATCCGTGATGTGCCGAACCCGAGCGCCCGGTAGACAACATACTGTTCGGCGCTTCAGGTCTTGGTTACAGATTGCCCTCTCTGTCCTTCTAAGAATTGAGTCCCCTACCACCAGAATCTGTCTTTCCTTTCCCTTTGCTGCCCCCCCACTCTCACTGGAGGAGTTCTTCCCCCGGCAGCTAGGAGAGTCCCTCATCTCCAGCAGTGCTGGTCCCTGACTGGTTTCACCAATGACACTCAAAGTAGCGTACTTATTGGGATGCTCCAGTCCTGGATCGGCCTCCCTGGCTTTTCCCCCTCTACCCCTCCTGACTGTCACCCATCTACTCTTTGCTAGTGCCAGCACCTCTTTGTCTCCACCCGCCTCTGTGCTGGCCCCTGCCGGCACCTGCCGTGTACGTTCCTGGCTCTCATTTAGTATGGAGGGACTTCTCAGTGCTGACAGTTGCTTCTCCAGATTCAGAACCTGGGCTTCCAGGGAAACAATGTGCTTACATTTTGCACAGCAGTATTCGCCCTCGATCTGATGATCAAGGAACGCATACATGCGGCAAGATGTACAAAGAGTCGCCTCTCCACACCCGCCGGGCATCGTACCTATTAAATTTAGTGAGGATTTGGGGATTTTACCCTGTCCAAATTACCTAACAGCTAGCTTCCTGGCACTAATACTCAAGACAATACACAGGTACACAACAAGACAATACACAGGTACACAACAAGACAATACACAGGTACTCACAGACCTACGTGCAATCGCAGAACAGTCGCAGACCTATGTACACTCGCAATACTCAAGTATACAATACACAATACACAAGTACTAACGATCCACACACACACACAGTTAATGGCTAAGTTCTCCTTTCATTAAAAAATAATAAATCCACATAATTGTGCAGGGAAAAAAATGTGCATTTATTATTTTTAAAACAGGAGCCTGCAGGATCAGCAGATCACAGGTGCAATGTCAGGCTCTTGCACACACTGTCTACGGCTCTGTTGTCCATACTGCTGTATAGGCTCTCATTCTCAGAGCTGTAGGCAGTGTGAATGAATTACAGGCATGCTGATCACAGTGCCTGTAGTTCATTCAAACTACAAGTTTGTCAGCAGTTTTTTCATTCACAGATTTCTGTAATTAAATGATGCAGCTGCATGCACATCCCACGGGGGGGGGGGGGGGGGGCAGTATGGGACGGAATAAGAACATGTTACATGTCACACCCTGAATATTGGTGTAACATGTAATATCTTTGAAAAAGGTGAACTTAGCCTTTAATGTTCCTGCCTTGCAGCACTAGGGTCCGCGGTTTGAATCCCAACCAAGAGGCTATCAGCATGGAGTTTGCATGTTCTCCTTGCACTTGCATGGGTTTCCTCTGGTTTCTCCCACACTTCAAAGACATGCCTGTAGGTGTAGGTGAAGGCTATTGAAAGCAAACGAGCAGCTGAATTTGCTCTATGTCTGCTGCTGTCTCTGTGTGTACCCACAAATGACTTCTACACAGACACAGTCATAACAGAGACTCTTGTTGTGGAACTGTTATAGCCAGTGTTGATTCCACACTCCATCCACTAGAGGGCACCAGTGGATGTGGATTACAAGAGACTCTGGAGTAAAAACTTGGAGGATTGTGGCGTGTGTAGTTTATTGAAGAGTTTCAGCAATCACCACAGGTTTGCTGAAAACTACATTTCCCAGTCAAGAAACACTAAAGAGGAGGAGCTGGAGTCGTTTTCCTGGGCTAAGAGAGGAAGAAGGTTCTCTTTCTGTGGGGAGACCAGTACTGAGACAGACTGTGACCCCCACACGAGCACAGGGAGGACAGTGAGAGGGCGATCCCTATAGGAGAGCAGTGGGGGGGGGGGCGGATTATATTTTGGAGCTTTGGAAGTGACCTGGACCTTGGGGAACCTGTCTTGTAGTTAAAAAGCCTCATGCTAAGAACACCATCAGAGAGAGCGAGAGAAGGCCTTTTCCTGGCACTTGTTGTTAGAGCTTCTGCTTACACAGGACTGGTGAATGGCCACTGACCAACCTTACACTGAATTTACTAGCAGAGGAACAGATTTGCCAGTTAGGAACACTTTACCCTTGCATGCAAAGACTCTTAAAGGGACACAACACAAGGTGTGGGCCCCAACGAGCTGGCCAGCAGAAGGTTTAATACATGTGTATCACTGATTGCTGACTTTGCTGTTAGTTAGGCTATCCTGTGTAGGTTTAAGCAAGAGGTGGACTATTAAGTATAAACTATCTGTAGCCTGGTAATTATATTGGTTAGTTACTAAAATCATACTATTTGCTGACATTTGATTGTTGACTGCTGTGTTATGACTTTTGATGGTGAACCAATTCAGTTTAACATTTCCTGGCTGAAATATTCCTGTATAACCTTTGCTTATTTACAACGATTGCCCTTGAGAGATGGAGCTCTTCCCATCAGCACAGAAAAACACATTGCCACATCATTTTAAAAAGGTGGTCCCTCAAGAACATGGCCAGTCAAATGCAAGAACCGAAGGATGGAACTGAAAAATATAACCAGAAACTGGCAATAACATCAAAATTATTTTAGGGTGGGAACATGCTGTCCTGGAAGAATACTGGAAATAGAGTTACCGGTAAGTCTAACTCCGGTTTTACCTAGTCGTCTTCCCTGACAGGATCCACAAGTATAGTGAAAAAATGTATAATCAGCGCAATAATCAATATAATAATGTGAAATCAATATATAATGTATGTATAATATAATATATAATGTAATTGGCATACTAATAGGCTTAACATGATTGCTGCTCACACCACTTAGAGTATATCCATATGTGACTCTCAATATATCAAACAAAACAAAATATAGTGTAGCACAACCAAAAACAAATAGAAATAAAACAAGTCCAAATTAATTAATTAATCACGGGTGTGTGTGACTCTGTAGTGGGGTCAACTTTTGGAGGTGAGCAGGCATTCCAGCTAGAGGTGGTGGTAACTGAAGCCACTGGAAATCTATGAACTGTCACTGAAAGTTGCACAATGGTGGAATTTTGTTATATTTGGACTTGTTTTAATCATATTTGTTTTTGGTTGCGCTACACTATATATTATTTTGTAGGATCCACAAGTACTCACCGGATTAGGGGGGACCACATCTTGGAGGACTTTCCTCAAAACGCCTGATCTTGACTAGATGGCAGGTCTAGACGGTAATGTCTTACAATAAGCCCCGGTTCACATTGGTACGATTTGACTTGTCAAATCGCATGTCAAATCGACGGCAACTGCCAGCAATGGCAACCTTCCTAATCTGTGCGATGCTGCATTTGCGGCGCCACTCCAATTTCAAAAAGTAGTTTCTGTACTACGTTTTGCAATTTTGGGCTGTGATTTACATCTGTGCAGAAACCTGCACAGATGTCTCTGAAATCACGGCCGAAATCGGGACTGACATGCGGGAGTGAAATCGTGCGAGTTCAGCTGAACTCACACATCTTCATTCCCGCAGCTCAGTATGAACCTGGGCTAAAAGATGGTTCCTCAGGCAACATGATTCCTCCAAAGGAGGAAACACAAATGACTGGCCATGTTCCTGAGGGACTGGCTTTTTAAAGCGATGTGGCAATGTGTTTCCTGTGCCGATGGGAGGAGTGCCACCTCTTAAGGGTTGTCGTGGAAGACGGCTGGGGAAAACTTTGCTTTTACTTAAAGTGTTACTAAACCCAGGACCCTGCATTCACTATATCTGGTCTCCCACAGTACACAGAACATGGAAATGCAGTTATTTTAGTAAATATAAACTGCTAAATACCTTTTCTTGTCAGCAATATATAGCAGTCTTGTGACTTCTATTAGTGTCTGGGTAAAGCTTGTAGGAGGAGTTTTCACACTGCACCGGGTGTCCTATCAAGATCCAGGACCCCTGACCCTCTGTCTGGACAGTGCTGATTGGCCCTGTGCTGATCACATGCACTCTCCCAAGAAAAAAAAAAAAAAACTCTCTAGCAATACAAACCAAACTGAGCATGTGCAGCCTGACTCCAGTAAATCCGTCTTATCCAAACCTGTTTTGGAGACTGTGGAAGAAGGGGAAGATGAGAGAAGACAGGATCAAACAACCTTTTTACACAATGCAGAGGATTAGCCCCTTAGGTTTCACAGGGAGTATAGCAAGCATGCTTTACTGCATATACAGACTGATTTTACTGTTGTGGGTTTAGTAACACTTTAAACAGGTCTGTGTCTATTTGTGATGTATATGTATTGCTGTGTTTGGGGGTATTTATACGCTCAGGTGTCTGCATCTATATCTTCAGCCCAGCAAGGTGTGTCATAGATTACTGAGCTGTTCGGAGAGTCATTGGCACAAGAAGAGAGGACCCCACACATCAAGCAGCATCTTCAGGCATACATGTGTATCTATTCATGTGAGATTGGAACCTTAGACTGTAATCTCCTTGAGGGCAGGGACTAATCTGAATGTACAATATATAAAGTACTGTATAAATTATCAGCACTATATAAGTACCTGTAATAAATTAATTTTCATGCGTAGAGGCGTGTTACAGCCTGTTCATTTTAAATGAGCTGCCTAATGCCTCAAAGCACGAAAACTTGTGTGTCGCAGCGCAGTTCATTATGTTGGTAAGCAACCCTTAAGGTCAAGGCCTGTGATGAGTGAAAACGCACCTGCCTCTACATTACAATTAATTTTCACTTACACAGAATTTCCATCATAAATTGAATAATTACTTTCTTCAATCAGAAACTGGAAAACTGACCCTAAAATATCGCTACGAGTAAAAACACCATTGCCTACGTTCTTTTTCATTTCAGTAACAATGAACGTTTTGCCGTTTAGCTCATCTTGGAGCAGTCGGACGCAGAGACCCGTGACAAGAGCTGGCTGAGAATATATATTATCCAAATGAAAAACAGCTGTAATTGGAATAAGCTGTATCCCACAGATTTTATGTGATTAAAAATGACCATTATGTTACCAGTACACAGCTGTAGACTTGGATGATATCCATCCCTCCACCGCAGAACACAGCTAAGATCACAATAACTTTCATAAGCTTTCTTGTCAGGCTAAATTGCAGGTTAAGTTTTCCCCTCTCAAGAAAAGGCAGTGTTTTATAAACACGGGTTTTTGTTAACATGAAAGTCCAGTTTGGTTGGGAAAAAATAAACTATTGCCTCCAGGTGAACTTTATATGGTGCAAGGATTTTAACAAACTTTATTGCAAAATCTTACCTGTTCCTGTTCTGCAGAAAATGATGATTGCCTTGCTATGTCCTTTCAAACTGACTGCTAAATGGGAAGGTATGCTTTTTTTACCATTACCACCATTATTTCCTGAGTAATCTCTGTGTTTAATGTCAAACTCCAGGCAACTAAAAAAACTATCCCCTGCACAGGGGCGTAACTACCACCATAGCGACCCATGCGGGCGCTATGGGGCCCGCAGCTGAGTGGGGCCCAGTGAGGATAAGAGCACCGCAGGCACAGTCTCCCAGCCAGGGGAAGAGAGAGGAAAGGAAGAGGCGAGCTGTCCGTATCAGCAGAGAGCTGAATTGCCTGATGTAAGAGCTTTCATTAGAACTTCCAGTGTTCCCGGGGCTCACATCACATAGCTCCACCTTTTGGCCCGGTGCCTTTGATAGACAGAACGCCGATCCAATGCGGGACATGTGACGTCATCAAAGGCGTTGGGCCAAGAGGTGGGGCTATGTGACGATGAGCCCCGGGAAGACAGGAAATTCAAATGAAAGCTATTACAGCGGGCAATCCCGCTCTCTGCTGATCCGGGTGGCTTGCCTCTTCCTCTGCATAGGTGAGGCTGTATGGGGCACAGGCAGACCAGGCTGCATTGGGCACAGGTCACGTTGTATGGGGCACAGGTCACGCTGTATTGGGCACAGGTCACGCTGCATTGGGCACAGGTCACGCTGTATGTGGCACAGGTCACGCTGCATTGACACTAGGGCAGCTGTGGGGGGGGGCTGTTTTCAGGGGGGCCCCATACAACATTTTGCTATGGGGCCCTGCTATTTCTAGTTACGCCTCTGCCCCTGCAGTGGGGCTGTGCCTGCAGCACAAGGGTTATATGTGTAGCGCCCTCTAGTATGCTAGAATGGGATTGTAGATAGTTTTGTAGTGTAGGAAAATTTGGCCTGGCTGGGATGAATCTGGGTAAGGGTGAGGGACTCAGGGAGGTTGGATGATTCATTAGTCAGTGGTCCTCCCACTGAGACCAAAGATGGGCACCTAGAGACCTAATGGTGACCTCCCGAGTCAGGGAGAGCTGACATCCTTTGTAAAGTGGGTTACCAGGCATGCTGGGTGTTATGCAAGAAGAAATGCTGGGAGCCAATCACTTTTTGAATGCGAACAAAGAGATTAATTGTCTCTTAACAAGAACCTGGGGGAGAGGAGGTTAGGGCCAGGACCCTAATTAAATGCAATGCTGATTGGCAGGCTCCGAGACTTCTATAGGTAGACAGCTATACAGTGGAAGGCCTCCAGCCGGATAACACTTCTGTATAGTTAGGACCTCTGTCTTCTATGGCAACTAATCTTGCAACAGTCAATAGAAGGTAGTTGTACGTAACTCTTGGTAACACAGAACAGTCCGTTTCGTATCTCACTGCAGATCTTCACTCACTGAGCTCCCAGTCTCTCACTAGACTTCCGGATCCTAGTCATCACTGAATCCCCCTGAGCTCTTCCACAGCTATCCTGCTGTATACTCCTCAAACGCCACCCCCGCTATCCTGCTGGGTTCCTGGCTTGGCACTTGCTGAAGCTTTCCCACTTCTTCACCATCCCCGGTTGGTGAGAAGACTGCTCTGGTACTTGCTCAAGCTTACTCACTGTAGTCTCCGGTAGGAAAATGAATTGGCCCTTAGTGGCGACAGCTTCTCTTCTACCTCCGACCACAACTGGTTCCCCGTCCGGCTGAACCTTCTCAACTTGGTTGGACTCCAATCCTGCAGTCCCAACTCTACGTTGCTTCTCCTGCTCCTGGATAGGCCTCAGGCAGCCTAGGATCCAGGTGTCCCCAGGATAGGCCTCAGGCTTCCGGCCTAGTAGCCCGGGGCAACATAACACACACCCACCCAGACAGCTGTCCAGTTGGCAAAGAAACTAGACTCCACCAAAATAAATAGGCTCTCCCAGCAGGCCAAGGGACTAAAGAAACCCCTGTCAATTGGATAAGACACCCCATACATTTATACTCTGACTTTGCGAAGCCCCCTCTCATTCTAATGTCACCAGCCACAGTGCCACCTAGTGACAGAAGAGAAAAGGTGCAGCAATTCCAGAATTAGAGGGGAATCAATTGATCTTCTATTAATTGGCCAGGAAAATGACCACCTGGCAAACTAACTTTATTAGCAACCCTGCCTAAACCCCAGGGTGCTACACTATTTTAGTATATTATCTAAATTTATTAGCAGGTGAATGCGACCCTCTATGCATTCACACACATTGAATCAGGCCTTTAAGTGGAAAAAGGTTGCTGACCCCTGCCATAGATGTTTAATTTGATTTTTTGCTGCATTTTCTGAAAGCGCACCAAAGATGCAGCATGCAGGACTTTTTTATGTGCTTTCAGAAAACACGCCAGAAATGCACAATGTAATCGAAAGTCTATGGAAAAGCGCGGGTTAACCACACAAAAACCACAGGTACACCTGCGCTGCGGCCAAACTGCAGTGTGAAACCAGCATGTAATGACCTACATACTTGCAGAATGTACATAAAATGCACAAACAAGAAAATATTTGATATTAAGCTTATCACGTTTATATGTATAGCCAATAGAAACTTTAGAAAGATTACAGATATCCTTTTAGACTCATTTTACAGAGGCCCCTTATTGTAATTTTCCATTTCCCAGTTTAATCATCTCTGACGCTCTTGTCCTGAATAAACATTTATGTTAGTTAAGAGTGCAGACAGGATGACATTGAATCTAGGAAAAGCATGGCAGATTATTGTAAATAGACAGTAAGATAAGATGCATGACGATCCACTCCATGTCTGGGAGGAAGGCCAAGCCTCAGGGAACATTGGAGCGAGCCTGTTCAATGATAAACACCATGGACTCCATGAAAGTAAAAGTTCATCTTATTCTCATTGTTCTATTACATGTTTGTGAGTGGGGATGAGAAGAATGTTTTAGCAAAACTGGTTTTATTGTAAAATTAGCAATTTTGTCATTGTTGAACATTTGTAGAATCTGAAATTCTCAATTAAGCACATTGAGGTTCTTAGGTGAAAATAAGTTAAAACATTATTTGAAGAGAACAACTAATGGGACTTTTTAGTTGAAGTGATACTCTCTTACAACTTAGTACTAAGAAAAACACTTATGCCCTGTACACACGGTCCGACGGAATATGTGTGATCGGAGCTTGTTGTCGGAGATTCCGACCGTAAGTGGGCTCCATCAGACTTTTTCCATCGGAATTTCCGACGCACAAAGTTTGAGAGCAGGCTATACAATTTTCCAACAACAAAATCCGTTTGCGTAAATTCTGACCGTGTGTGTGTGGACAATTCCGACGCACAAAATGCCACGCATGCTCAGAAAAAATTAAGAGACAAAAGCTATTGGCTACTGCCCCGTTCATAGTCCCGACGTACGTGTTTTACGTCACCGCGTTCAGAACGATCGGATTTTCCGACAACTTTGTGCGACCGTGTTTATGCAAAATAAGTTTGAGCCAACATCCGTCGGAAAAAATCCATGGATTTTGTTGTCGGAATGTCCAATCAATGTCCGATCAATATCCGATCGTGTGTACAGGGCATATAAGTGTTACTAAACCCACAACAGTAAAATCAGTCTGTATATGCAGTAAAGCATGCCTGTTATACTCACTGTGGAACCTAAGGGGTTAACCGCCCTCTGCATTGTGTAAAAAGGCTGTTTGATCCTGTCTTTTCTGATCCTCCCCTTCTTCCAGAGTCCCCAATACATCTCCTGATAGAACAGAGGCCAGGGGACAGGCTGCACATGCTCAGTTTGGTGTGTCCTGCTAGAGAGTTTTTTTGCTTGGGAGGGTGCATGGGATCAGCACAGGTCAAATCAGCACTGTCCAGACAGAGGGTCAGGGGGTCTGCATCATCATAGGAAAATCAGGGGAGAATGAAAACTCCTCCTACAAGCCACATACAGATAGAAGTCACAAGACTGCTATATACTGCTGATCAGAAATGGTATTTAGCAGTTTATATTTGCTAAAATAATTGCATTTCCGTGTTCTGTGTACTGTGGGAGGCCAGATATAGTGAATGCAGGGTCCTGGGTTTAGTAACACTTTAATTGCATTTGTGCAAAATATAAAATCCATTAAAATTGTATTGTACATCTTGCCACTACATTCAAACCTCCAGCATAGGGCCATCAGCTCTAACTATATCATACTGTTTTGAAATTTATTAGCAAGAAGTCATTACTTAAAGTGTTACTAAACCCACAACAGTAAAATCAGTCTGTATATGCAGTAAAGCATGCTTGTTATACTCACTGTGGAACCTAAGGGGTCAATCCCCCGCATGGTGTAAAAAGACTGTTTGATCCTGTCTTCTCTGATCCTCCCCTTCTTTTACTATCCCCAATCCATCTGCTGATAATACAGAGCCTTGGGGGCACTCTGCACATACTCAGTTTGGTGTGTATTGCTAGAGAGTTTTCTTGGGGGGGAGGGTGCATGTGATCAGCACAGGGCCAATCCAGTCCAGACAGAGGGGGTCAAGCAGCCTCATAGGACAGTCAGAGGAGAATGAAAACTCTTCCTACAAGCTTTAACCAGACACTGACAGAAGTCACAAGACTGCTATTTACTGCTGATGAGAAAAGGTATTTAGAAGTTTATAGATATGGTGACTGAAGGGTCCTGGGGTTTAGTAACAAGTTTTGTAATGGACATTAGGCAGTCTCATTAATCACCAGTCCACTTTATGAGGAGAACATAAGGAGGTAAGTATATGTAAAATACATTGCGCTGATCCAAATGGTGTTAATAAAAACATTTATACCAATATGTGTGCAGTTGACCTCTATTAGTTTGATTGGGGGGGAACTCGAGGAGATCCTCAGGAGGCTGTATATTCCATGTGGTGTGTATCTCAATGGGGGTGTTTAATTAAATGATTTGCTGTCTATTAAGCCATCATATATAGCCATATAAATTGGTTGGAACACAAAAAAACCTTTTTAAAGAGGGGACTCGAAAATCCAACAGATTATAGTGAGAGGTCAATCATGGAATTGTATCTGTCTGTTTGAGCTCACCCGGATACTGTGAATTTCAGCTAATGACCTGGAAGCCCCAGTAGTCTACACAGGAAAGACTCTGCGGTCTCAATCTAGAAGCCAAAGTCCTAGGTGACACAATCATGGGCTAATGTGCCCAATAGGTCCCTTACTCTGGGTAAGTACAATATACCATGCCTATGATCCTCATAATTAGCATATAATCCAATCATGTAATATGCTGTATGGTTAATGTGCTCAATTTTCCCCTCCTCAGGAGGTACCAACTCTGACAAGGGGGAAATCGGGCAGGGGGAATAAGCAGTTCAAAAAATAACACAATTCATAATAGAAAATAAAAAAAATTGCATCGAAAATTTACTTTGATCTGAACTTAAAATTTGAAAAAACAGACTGTAGTTTCCATATTTTCCCTCAGTGATGACACCTCTTTTGGTTGTAAGCGGCCCTTGGGGGATACAGTAGTCAGAAATCTGATATGGATTCTGCATTGGAAGCAGCTACATTTACAATAACAGTGCCACTCTACTGGTGAGGCCATGGCATGCTACCAAATGACCCAGCCAGGGCCTTTCTAAACTGCTGGTCACCAGACACCTTGACTTTTAAGCCAGATATGATGGACAATGATGGTGAAAGAGACTTCTTAGTTACAACTGAGATCCTTCACAGAAGTAGTTGACCTCCTTCTAAGATGCATCCAGCTGCTTTTGAATAACCATTGACTTACATTGGGAGAAAAAGCATCTGAAATAAAAAGTCCAAGTACACAGACACTTAGGCCAAGTTCACTCTTGTGTTGCGGTAATGCACCATAACGTGGCATATTACATATTAGTTACATCATTTCACTGCAGTGCCATTTATTTTGACACACTTCTGTCTCTTGTATTCCCAAAAAAGGGTCAAGTGAAGCTTCAGCTACTCTAGGGGTCATCAGCAGTCCATTCAAGAGGAATTGGCTGCCTTAACATATTGCACATTGCCATGCGATTTAACCACCGCCTAACGTACTTGTACTGCACGTACCTGTACGTCATTTCATGCAATAGCCACTGATTTTTTTATTGGGTATGTTTTATAGAGGAAAGTAAAATATTGTTTTTTTTCAAACTTTTTTTGTTTATAGTGCAAAAAATAAAAACCGCAGAGGTGATCAAATACCACCAAAAGAAAGCTCTATTTGTGGGAAAAAAAGGATATCAATTTTATTTGGGTACAGCATTGCACCACTGCCATTGTCAATTAAAGTAACACAGTGCCGTATCCCAAAAAAATGGTCTGGTCATTAAGGGGGTAAAACCTTCCGGGACTGAAGTGGTTAATGTTTGTTAACTCACCAAATGCATCATACATAGTTACATAGTTACATAGTTAGGTTAAAAAAGGCACAAGTCCATCTAGTTCAACCAATGGTAAAAATAGAAAACCTCCCTATACACAATCCTATGTCCACAGTTGATCCAGGGGATAGAAAAAAAATCCTGTAAGCGTGATCCAATTTGCTCCAGTGGGGGAAAAAAATTATTTCCTGATCCCCAGGTGGCAATTGGGTATTCCCTGGATCAACTACCTAAAAAAATGAAAAAATTTGAGTTCCCGATAGTGATCGGAATGAAGACTAGCAGACTGAGATGTGTGATCGGTCAATCGGACTTCAACTTGAAAAAGGGGCGTGGCCATGAAACGCACCGTTGCCATGAACACGGCTAGCCACTGTACATGGTGGTGAGCAACACCTCTGTGGCTGTCTGCCTTGAGGCTTTCCATGTGGGCTGCTCAGCTGTTTTCAGGATAGTGAGTGCTACAGATGGGTTCTCATTTTGATGGCAGCGCGGCCATTTGGCATTTGACACAGGATTGGCCTGGATCCATCCCATTTGCCTTGGGGTAAACAGTGAAAGCAGTGGGATCACCCCTCTGTGTCCTTGTATCACAACACCGGTTCCACAGGCATTCCTCCTGCCAGCCTGTAGCTCCTGGTTCCTCCTCAGGGATTCCATTAGCCTGACAGCCTATGCCATCTCTTTGGCCAAGAGAGGGTTAGAGGTATCATCCACCCAGGTCTGTCTACCTACCACCATACAGCTGGCTGTTTACTTTGCCTTGTTACACAACTTCTTTCTTCTTGATGAACCATTTTGTTTTTATGAACTATTGTTTAATAAATGCTGACATTCTATGAGGTTTCTTCTATATTGTTTTGAACACAGTACCCCGCCGGTATTACTTTGGGCGGCTCAATGGCCCACTAGCATAGGCTTTGTGCCTACACTATCTGATTTACTGATCACACATCTCACAGTCTGTGAGCCTACATTTAGATCACCATTGGAAACTCTAATTTTTTTCATTTATTTATTCACCCAACCAGCCCCTATCAAGGACCAGTGGGGAAGGTATCCATTGCGCTGGAGATTCTGTGAGTCTTTTTCAAAACTATTAACTGAGCTTGCCAGAAGTAGTTCTTAAGTGAGTCCACAATTTTAGAGCTCTCACTATGAAGAATCTGAACATGGACTTAGAGTAGCCATAAATATAAAGTAGCAAGGTGACCCTCCTTCAAGGTCAACACCATTAAAAAAATGTTTTTACACGTTTAGACGGATTAAAGAAGAGTACAGTAAATACTTGAGTCGTGTTTTTACTGTTCTTCATGATGCCATTGGGGAGATTTCACCTAAATTCCTGCCCCTGTGACAACAGGACAAGAAATAAGGTGAGAGAGTGTCACCAGGGAGGAAAAACACATACAGTAATATAATTCCAACCTTTCCAAGTTTTTCTTTGTAGTCTGTGTCCCCACTGGAGAGATTTCCCATTATTTTCTGTCCAGACAGAAAGTGGGGGGAGAATCTCTCCAATGGGGATGGAGAACACAAATAAAAACCCAACAAAGCTCTATTCTTTCCCCTTTCTATCCAAAACCAAAATAAGGTTTTGGTTGACGTTGGGCTTGGAAGGAAGCCTGTACTGATAGATATGGAATGGCTGTCTTTTCAGATGTCCTCCTGGAAATTCTCTCTGTATCTGGTTTCAGTACTTTTTGAGCCACTGACCCATGTAGCTAGTGAAATCAGAGAGGAAACAGAACTCCTCATCAGCACACTTGATCTGGTTAAGCTGCTCGGAAAAAATTTTTAGCCTTTGGATCAGAGCAACCAGCGTACCATACATGTTCCAGGTTAGTAATCAGTTACTTGAAACAAGGGGTGACACCTCTGGGATTTGCACCTTTTTTGTTTAAAATGGCAGCTTCCATATTAATAATCTTTTATTTTAAATCCTAACTCCAGGTTCCTCCCCACAGTACTCCCTACTGCCCTAGTGGTGGTGTATTTTATACTTTTTTTAATACTTACCTTTTTCAGATTTTCTCAGTCAGGTAATGTGACATGTAGGCTCCTGTTAAGGTCTTTATCGTGAGGGGGGCAGTCCTCAATCATAGTATATGAAGTGCAGGTTGACCTGCACTCATTGGATGTCCTCAGTCTCCTGAGCTGAATAATACCAGATGTCATTCATCCTGGAACGCAGAGGACATCTAGTGGTGGAAATGAGCGGGGTAGAATATTGCAGTCACACCAGGGTTTTTCTTTCTCTTTTTTTTTTTTTTTAAGTGATTTTTTTTTTTAAAGGTGACTTTAAAGCCTACTTAACTGGAGCCCATTAGCCTGTATAAGTTATGAATGAATGAATGAATGAATGAATGATTTGTAAAGCGCTGCAATTGCGAACTGAATCGCCTCAAGGCGCTAGATGTGTTCTCTGTAGCCAGCTTCTAGAAAAGGAAGGTCTTTAGTTTTTTCCTGAAAGCCTGGTGGTTTTCTTCCATGCGGAGGTTGGTTGGGAGAGCATTCCATAGTCGAGGTCCTTGGACTGCAAATTAAGTTATCAACAGCCCAGAGATATTTCACATGTTCTTATGTTACTAACAATGAAAAAAATGCAGTTACAAATTTCTTTAGAAAAATACCATCAGTTAATTGCAATACACAGTGGGCAGCTGCCAAGGGAATTAACAATTTGCATTCTACCCTTACAGGTTAAGGTCAAGAATGGCTGCATTCACTATGTCTAGGTGACAGGTACACTTTTATACTGAACAGCCAATCATTAGACATTGTTGAAATAATGCTTAGGCTTCATTCACAGTACTTTTATTTGGTTTCCAATGCACTATAATGAATTAGGAACACATGAAAAATTCAGCACATTCCCTCCCATGGCTCTTTTTTAAATGTTCATGCATTGTACAAATGATTCTTATTTCCTGAGTCAATAGAGTATATGTCAAAAAATGTAGTTAAGACCTTTTATTTTAAAGTGAAGCTGGAAAGTATTTTCTAAGAATCTGTTTTATGATACATTATTTTATTATATTTGACGTTCTATTCTGTTTTATTTTATTTTTTTTCTCTACATACTTGTCATTTCATCCATGAAAATATTTAAAGCCCAATTCCAGCTTAGGTCAAACAAAAACATAGATCTTTTAGAGGCTCTTTAAATTAAAAATGCAGTTCCAGCTACCATATTTACTGGTTTCTTGGCACTGTATCAAACACACTCACTGTTCTAATGCCACTCTTCTTCCAGGTTGAATGATGCCCAGTAATGGCCAAGGTGTTAGGGCTCCACCCCCTGCCCTGGACTCACGGGAGTATTCTTCACAAAGCTGTGCCTCTTTCTCCAGCATTTAGGATCCATCAACTGCCCAAGGAAGAAGAGTGTGAAGAGGACCTGTGACCAGATCAAAGACACCTAGAAAAAAGGTATAGGGTGCCATATCAAAGTGAAGGGCAACCTATACCCTTTTTGAAAGAACCGCTCGGCTAATATGTTAGATTGTGCGTAATAGTCAGATTCTAAAGTGCAATTTCGTCTTAGGCGGATGAACTGGCCTCTTTGGATGTTGCACAGCCAAGATTGGTGATGGCAACTATCTAGAGGTATATAGCCATTTCTGTCAGTAAATTAAAAAAAAAAAATTGTTTTAAAAGTCTGCCCTTCCTTAAAAATCTCCAAATCCAGGAAAGTTATGCGCTCGGCATCAACATTCCAAGAAAGTTTAATATTTTTATTGTTCCCATTGAGTTTAGACATGAACATCTGTAAACTAATCAGGTCACCCACCCAGACCATGATAAGGTCATCTATATATCTCTGGTAACATCTCAGCTGTACTGGTTACAGAAGATGGTTTCATCCTCCCAGAGCATCATGAACAAATTTGCGATGCTCGGGGCAAACCAAGTGCCCATGGCAACTCCTAGGACCTGCAAGAAAAATTTTCCATCATACCAAAAATAATTTTTAGCCAAACAAAATTCCAGATATTGCAGCAAATAGCCCTTGTGTAAATCTGGGAGATCAGACTAATCCAAAGCCCAATTCACAGACATTGGTGCATACTGATGGCCAATAATGGTGTATAGTGAACCGACGTCTGCCGTGACCAAAAGACTATTATCATTACATGGTAAAGTTTCCATGATTTGATTAACATGCTTAGTGTCTTTCAAATATGCTGTTGTTTTGGACACTAAGCGTTTGAGGAAATAGTCAATGTCACTGGCAGTGAGGGGGTTAACACTAGGGGGGCGGTGAAGGGGTTAACTGTGTTCCCTGGGAGGTGATTCTAACTGAAGGGGGAGGGGACTGACTAGAGGAAGTGACGGATCGTGGTTCCTAGCTAATAGGAACACACGATCTGTCACTACTGTCAGAACAGAACAGGGAAGTGTGTGTTTACACACACTCGTCCCTGTTCTGTGTCTCCTGGCTACGATCGCTCGTGGACGGCGGTCATCGAGACTGTCGGCCACGAGAATCGGCACCCCCACTGAGCAGCGGACGGGTGCGCGCGCCTGCTATCTTGACCCCGCGAGTCGACGTATAGCTACGACGGCTCGCGCAGAGAGCAAACCTGCCGCAGTATAACTGCTCGCGGTTGGTCGGGAAGCGGTTAAAGTGGTTCTAAATCTCAAATATTATTTTACCTCAATGCATTCTGTATATTAAGGTAAAAAATGTACCAGTAGTTGTATTGTCACCTCATCACCCTATATACTTACCCAAGTCCAATCTCAATCCAGTGCTGTGCCCATCTGCAGCGATGCTGGTCTGTGTTTCTCTCCTCACAAGACACAGAGGCAGCGGGACCCATTGGCTCCTGCTTTTGTCAATCAAATCCTGTGAGGTAGGATTGGGGGGGTGGTGCTGAGTCACACTGGGTGTGTCTATGACCATACACAGCTTAGGAGGGAGCCCGCAGGTGTGTCCCCATTTCAAGTATAGTATAACATGAATAATAAAAAAATATATATACAGTATATATATGTTTACAACCAATAGCACATTTTGAATCATTGAAATCCAACTTTACCATTTCTTTTTTGTTAATTTTTAGAGCAGGGAAGCGATAAAATGTCAGGTTTTTATTTCTGTATGTGTGTTTGTTTCTGCATTCAGAATATTTTCCTTCACTTTCCAATTAACACCAGCGTCATACTCTGAAGGTCTCGTCAGAAAAGAAAGTAAGGAGAAATCTTCCAGTAGGGATGAATTGAGTACAATTCTTTTAAAGTAGAGAAAGAAATGCACTTACTGTATAGAAGCAAGGGAGATGTGGCTGTATAGAAACAAGAACATGCACCGAAAAATTAAGAGGCAGTGGGCGTCATCACAACTTTGTTTTGCTGACTTGCTGAAAAATACGCTGGATCATTCTTGTACCTGTAGGTTAAAAAAAAGGTCAACCTAGAAGAGCTCTCTTATTAATATGTTCTCATTCATTGCCCAAAGTCTACACAGGCTCGTAGTAATACAATTATTTGAACTCCATAGTCCAAGCTTTTACTAGCCCTACAGTGCACACATGTATGAAACTGTATGAAAAATGCATTTTGTAGGATTGTACAGAAGCAAAAAGTTAGTGCATCCTCTTCTATGGTCCGCATAGTACAAGTCTAGATGCAATAGAGTATCTAAACCTTTATCCATGTCTCTACATCATCTACTGAAGTGAACCTAGCATACTATATTTTTTTTAGAGGCAAAAGTTTGCCTAGCAATGCTCATCCTGTTTACACACCAGTGCTACCCTCAGAGTCCTCCTTCGTGGTTCACTGCCAGTCCTCTTCTAGGTTGAAAAAAATCTACCAGCATCATTTAATCCACTTCCTGTGGGCATCAAGGATCCAACCTCTGGGGCCATCCTAGGCCACAAGGAGAAAACTGCTGGGAAAAGTTTCAATTTACTATGTGAGTACATTTGTCTATTTGTCTGCAACCTCCCACCGCCGAGCAAAGGAAAAGGACCCCGCATGTCACATGACTGGACCAAAGACACCAGGAGAACATATATATATAAATAAAATGCATTTTTCCGGCCTTTTCACAATTTACATTCTTGGGATCTTAAAAAAGTTTCAGCACTTTAAGTGGGAGTAAACTCCCATGTATGATTTTTATTACAGACTTACCTATAGGTACAGTAAATTTTTCCTAAGCGTGCACCGTTTAGGAGACATTTACTTTAGATGCAGCCAGTGACATCACCGGCGCATACGCTCTGAAGGAATGGCATACCTGTGCTGTTCCTTCAGAGCCTTGGCGTAAACAGTGACATCATCGCCGGCTCTGCCATTCATATCGCCGATGCCCGCAAACCCAGAAAGACCGAGTGAAGCACCTTCAGCGGTGACAGCGTGCCGCAGGAGGGCTTCATTTACAGGTAAGTCTGTCATAATGTCCTACTAAAAAGCATTCACACCAAGACTTGTAATGAGTTTGCCTTTGCGAGGGTAGCCTCGTTAGGCCTTCCTGTGGCATCCTCAGTAAGCTGGGGATACCAGATCCTACAATAATGCACTTTTGCACAATACTAAAACATCTTGTGAGATTTGAGATTCATAAATCTTGCAAGAAGGATGAGTGACATCACCATGGCCCATACCAGCACACCAGAGTCAAAGGTAAGTTTTTTTTTCTGTTTTGGTGAAACTACCAAGTGGGAAGCCAGCTGTGCACATGCTGGCCCCAGGGGCCTGAGGACCCAGCCCTGGTGAGGGCGGCGTTGGATCCTTTGCAGGTAAGTGTACTTTTATTAAAAGTCAGAAGCTACAGTATTTGTAGCTGCTGACTTTTTGTTTTTCTGCAAACAGGCTGATGATCCTCTTTAAATCTAAAATACACTTAAATTTAATTTAGTTTTTTACAGTATAATTGGGAACACTATAAGGCAGTGGTTCTCAACCTTATTGAGACCAGGGCCTAGTAAATTCTTCCAAAACTTACATGCCCCAACAGCAAAAAAAGGTTAATACCTACACAATAAAAGTTGCTACAAAAATATGTGTAGCACCCTCTACTTAGGTACGTGCTAGAGTTGAGATTTTTGTCAGTGCAGGTAAATTTAGGCAGGCCTAGCTGAAAGCTAGGCCTGTTTGTTTTGATCTGTGGCTGGAAGTGGCTTAGAGTAAGCTGGTGACTCACAGCTAGTTTCATCTTTTGGTTACCTCCCTTCTGCTTCTAGAGGTTTCTAGAAGGAAGGTGGAGAAGAGAGGTGGAGCTGTCTGGGGTGTTCTAGGGAGTCCTGGACAATCCCCAACCTGGATTGGCAGGGGGGCAGAATTTTGTCACCCAAAGGAGAAGTAAGACTGGTGTGAACTGTAGCCAGAATACGATCAGGAGGAATCACGGGAACCGAAACCGACTCCAACTTGGAGGTGGAGAAAAATTGTCGTGACAAAGCGTCAGCCCTTACATTCTTAGTACCGGGTAAGAATGAGACAATGTAATTAAAACTCGACAAGAAAAGAGCTCCACAACACCTTCCAGTGGGCCTCCTACAACCCATACCCAATGGAGAGAGGCCCTGGACCCACCTGTCTATGGATTTCATTGTGGAGCGCATCTCAAATGTGTTTCATGTCTCCTTTTTGAAACCTTTGGTCTGCAATCGCTTTACCACCTCCGTGCCACGTCCTCACCCTATACAGGTTGAGAACCATGAGGAGTATGAAGTACAATCCATTGTTGACTCCCGTAGGTTCCGTGGGCACATACAGTACCTGGTGCATTGGAAGGGGTACGGTCCGGAGGAACGCTCCTGGGTCTCATCCACGGACGTACATGCCCCCTGTCCTTCTCCGTGATTTCCATAGAGGTTTTCCCCTCAAGCCCGGTGGTCCTCCGAGGGGTAGGGGTCATTGAGGAGGGGGTCCTGTCAGGGCTGGGTTCAGCCCTTCCTTTTCTGACCTGGCCGCTCAGCTGTTGGCTAATTGCCAGCTCCCATCTCTCTCCACAGTTACCCAGTTGTTGATTCTGCTCGTCAGTCCTGCCTACTTAAAGTCGTCCAGCTCACTTGATCTCTGCCTTCGCCTTTGTCAACATCACAGAGACTTTCCCCTGCGTTCCTGTTGAAGACTTGCTCACCTGATGTTCCTTCTGGCTCCTGATCCTGCTTGCTGTACTACTATGTTTATCTCTGGCTCTCTGACATTTGCTTGGCTGACTACCTGATACGGTTATTGAACCCTGGCTTGTTTTGACTACGCTTACTCTGTTTACCTTATTATTATTATTATTATTATTATTAAACAAGTGTGATTTAACTATACTTCTGTCTTGGTCTGATTCATGGTTCCTGATAGTATGTTAATTACCCATATTTTCATGGTGTTGAAACAGACGATAGCAAAGGCGTGGAAATCACTGATTCTCAGGTTCAACTAAGTAAAACGTTGCATACAAAGCACGATGATTAATGAAAAGCTTACAGCAATTCTTAATGATACCATTGATAAATGTTTATGTACCTGGCAGGCTTGGCTTGATGACTTCCCACTCTCTCAATTGACTGTGCGCTTTCTGGAGCTTTGATTATATGTGCCATGTCTTCTACCACGGTCAGCGCAAATCTCTGGGTTCTCTCCTTATCCCTTCCCTCCCCTCCCCTCTCTTCTCTTATCTTTTTATACCTCTTCTCTCTCCTCCGCTTGCCCCTGTTTTTTTCTCTCTCCTTTCCCTTTTTTTGTCTTCTTTCTTTTCCTTTCTTGATGGATAACGGCAGGCTCCCTCAGCTAGGTTGGGGGGGGGTTCCCTTTCCTTTTTATTATCTGTCCTTATCCTCACTTATCTATAGGTGACCACAAGCAATTGTTTAAATCTCCCAATGAATCGTATGCTGCCAAACAGATCTGTGCCCTACTGTAGCTTTGCTTGATAAAATGTCCATGGCCTTTCTTGTGATATTTTCCTAACTGTTCCTCTTGGTTCGAAGCCTTAGAACTAATCTGTTTCTGTTAATTTTCACTACCTGATGGGTTATTTAACATCACCTGTTTCAACAGTTCTTGCTAACTCCCCCAGCGTGTAGAGCATGTTAGATTTTAGCTCTTATGTTACTTTGTACAATGGTCATGGCTCTCAGGGTGCTGGGTTGGCACTGTGGGGGGGCGATTACAGGCGTTTGGGGGCACTATGGTAGCTGGGAGCCACTATGGTAGGTTGGGGGTTCGCAGCTGGCTGAAAAACTGGTCCGGTAGTAGACCATGGCCCGGTGGTTGAGAAGGTGTGTGGTAACATTCAAAAACTCATGGTGTGTGAAAAAGAATCAAAAGAGCACATCAATCTCCCCTGCTGAGTTGTGTTCTGACAGGGGGTCTTCTGTTGGAACCAGCTGCTATACACACAGGCTAAATGTTTCTATTGAACCGGCCGATGTTGCCTGACTTTCGGCCTATGTGTACTAGGTATAACTCCATTGAACAGACTCTGTTGATAGCTAAAATGCAATTTGTGGCTGCCCAGGACCTTTAATAATCAAATCAATGCATAACCTGTGAATGGCGTGGTATTCAACATTCAGCTTTACCACAGCACTATTATTAGAAGGTGTTGTCAGCAGCAGATACATTACTGTGTATTGCTGTCAGTGAGAAGGTTCAGTGCTGAATTAGATGCTATTCTCTGATTTTATCATTATGTGTCTGACATTCTTTCTCTAGCCTTAATGAGCATTGTCTACCACTGTGAGACACTTTATGACTCTCCTCCTCTCCTTCTCCTCATTATATACTAACTGATTTTCTTTTCTGCATCCTGGTATCCCTCGAGGCCACCAATCCTGGCATTAAATGTCTGTTTTCTTATAAGACATACAGTATAATAATGGGGATGGATCCGCTGAAGTGTGGTGCGATAAATACCTGGTTTTCTCTGAATATATTTGTACGGAGCTATGCTAGTATTTTTCGGTAAAGATCTGGTGCCCACCCTGAAGCCCTTTATTACATATTGTTCAGCTCTTGGCCCCAAGCAGCCAGTAGTTAGTGTTTTCTTGCTTACTTGTGTAGCACCCTTTAGTGTGCTAGAATAGAATGTACATAGTTGTTAGTGGCTTGGCTTGGCTGAGAGCCAGGCCTGGGTCAGGGTTGAGTGGCTCAGGGAGGCTGAAAAAGCAAGCAACACCTCTGGTACTTCCCCCTACTTTGCTGGAACCTTGGAGAAGCTTCCAGAAGAATGGGAGGGAGGTTAGGAGGAACTGCTTGGAGTATTGATGAGGGCCCTGCCCAATCCCTAGCAAAATGGACTGGCAAGGGGTAGGCCACCACATAAATACTCTTTGGGTCATGCCAGCAGGAGCAGTTGGGTGGAAGATGGAGATGGAGTGCTAAAGAGGCTGTCGGTGGCCCTTGAGGGTGCCCCCTAGTCTTGGGGGGTGACCTCGGGCCTGGGGCTCAGGTGCTGGAGGGACCCTTTACAACAGAATGAGAAATCTATCCTGGATGCATGGGAGCAGGTGTAAGGACAGCAGGAGAGAGTCAGCACGTCCAGGAGTTCTCCAGGAGAAGACAGCCAGGTGGGCTGGTGAGTGTCAGTCTGGAGGACTGGAGAATGTCAGTCTGGGAGGAAGTAGCCAGGAGGGCTAGAGAAAGGGCAGCTGCAGCCAGGCGGCAGGGCCTGAAGAGGTGGTGCTGGGATCAGTAGCCACAGGGATGTAAGCTGGACACTGAACTTAGCTACACAACCAAGGGGCCTGGGGTCCCTGCCTGTAAAGGGCTATTGCTTAGAAATCTGACTGTTGCTTTTATGTCAGATTCAATATCAGTGTGCCAGCTGGAGTTCTGCAAGCAAATGAGTGCTGGAGGAAGAGAGGAGTGTACATAGAGACTGTATATAGCTTTATATAGGACAGTTGTCCCTGAAGACTTTTATGAAGTCAAGTGGGCATCCCAAATTTTTCCTAACCCCTATCAAAGTTCTAATCCTTCAATAAATAACAAAAACAAAACACTGGACTGTTTTATGACTCTGAGTGCCTGTGAAGATGCAGTGTGCCTGGCTGTGCACGGTGGGGGATCCCATTTCCTATGCAGGGTGCGCTACACTTGTGATCAGAGCATGCAGTGCCAGGACAAGATCATCCAGCGCTTAGGGCAAAGATGCCAAACTGCGCCCCCCCTTCCCCCATTTATGATGCGCAAGCTTAGGGGTTCCTACACCCAGCAGTCACTCACTTGTTAAAATCATTGCTGCTGTCATTTTTCCTGTCAATCTTACAACAGAAGGAAGGCAGCCCCATGCCTACAGTTAACCCTTGAGCCCAGGGCAACCACCCCTCCCACCCACCCCTTATCCCAGCCCTGAGAGCGAGACCTGGAACAGAACAAGAAGTGATTGTGGACTGTAGCTCTGCTTCATATGACCTGTGATGTAGAGAAAACCTAGGGAAGCTTCTCTTTACTTTTTTTTGTGTCATGCACTACTCAGTAGGACAGTGCTTTTTAGGTGCAAGACAAGAACTTTTATATGGTACTATGGTACCTGCATTGTCAGAACTGCAGAACTCTTAATTCACTCGCTGGTCATCTCTCGCCTCGACTACTACAACTCTCTTCTCTTTGGCTTACCTCTACATAGTCTATCACCTCTTCAATCCATCATGAATGCTGCTGCCAGACTCATCCACCTTACCAATCGCTCTGTATCTGCTACCCCTCTCTGTCAATCCCTCCACTGGCTTCTGCTCGACCAAAGAATTAAATTCAAAATATTAACAATTACTTACAAAGCCATCCACAATTTAGCCCCCAGCTACATCACTAACCTAGTCTCTAAATACCAACCTACTCATTCTCTTCAAGTCCGTCTGCTCTCTAGCTCCCTCATCACCTCCTCCCATGCTCGCCTCCAGGACTTTTCCAAAGCCTCTCCAATCCTATGGAATGCCCTACCCCAATCTGTCCGCTTATCTCCTACTTTATTAGCTTTCAGAAGATCCCTGAAAACCCTTCTCTTCAGAGAAGCCTACCCTACCCACACCTAACAACTGTATTTTCATTTTCTCCATCAGCTCATCCCCCACAGTTATTACCTTTTGTTTCCACTTGACCCTCCCTTCTAGATTGTAAGCTCTAACGAGCAGGGCCCTCTGATCCCTTCTGTATTGATTTGTATTGTAAGTGTATTGTCTGCCCTCATGTTGTAAAGCGCTGCTCAAACTGTTGACGCTAAATAAATCCTGTATAGTAATAATAATAACTGCAGCACCATACTGTGGTACTGCCACTGTCAAAACTACTGCACTATACCTGGAGACATGTCAAGTCCCTTGGGAACCTCATGAGACAACCACTATTTCAGGGTTCTCCCAAAACAACAGCACACCTAAATATGTTTTGTAAAAAATAATATTTCTTATCTTTTTAATTTTATTTAGTGCAGGTTTCTACATTTGACTCTATAAGCATTGTATAAATATTATATATATATATATATATATATATATATATATATATATATACATACAGTATATATATATATATATATATATATATATATATATACATACATACCTCCCTCCCAACTTTTTGAGATGGGAATGAGGGACACCTATCAGCAAAATTATGCAGGCATAGGACACACCCCTGGCCACGTCCCCTTAAAGAAGAATTGTACAAAAAAACAAGATTGGTTAAACTCACAAGTGCGTTTTTTTACCACTACTATTTCTTTATATTGGCTTTTGGAAATTACAAATGCAGCAATTTAGAAATCAGATGAAAGGTTTAGTGCTGGAAAACACTTTTTGATAGATAAAAAGTGCATTTTATATACATCTATATAGATCAGACCAAAATGAGGTACAAATGAGGAGGAATGAGGGACAGAGGGACATTGCTCCAAATCAGGGACAGTTCCTCGAAATCAGGGACAGCTGGGAGCTATGTATATATATATATATATATATATATATATATATATATTGTTTAGAATAGCTTGTAATGTGTAATAAGGGGACAAAGGTAGGGTGAGTAGAGGAAAGCTTTCTAGTGCAGTCTGGTAAAACCTGTTCCACCACCCCCCTTCCTTTCCAGTGTTCTATGGGAACTGTATTGTAAAGGTCCTAAAGTCCCATTCTGTGATGGATGTTTCAGACTACAATTCCTGCCTATAGATCTCCCTCTGCTGACTGGAGGGAATAGTGCAACATAACATTCAGCATAACAGCAGAAAGTGAAAGATCACTGATTGTCAAAAGTAAAATGTCTCCTTCTCTGTGTTTCTGTACTCCATCACCTGTCTACATATATATTATATATGTATATACTGTATATATATATATATATATATATATATATATATATATATATATATATATATATATTGTATATAGTAAAAAAAGATGAAAAGTAAATGTTAGAAAATTCTGAAAATAGTAATTGATCAAACAAAATGGTTGCACTCTTGCGTCAGAGTGACAGGCCAATTTTACCTTTATTTACCTTTAATTGTCATCGACCCCTGGGCGGGAACGTTTCATGCACCTACTAACACGACCTAGCAGAAAATAGATCAAATCGATCTTTGAAGTCTTTTTAGAACCGTTCTTAACTGTATGCTACTTTGTTGCAATGGATTATGGGATACAGAAGCTACATTACAGGCCTCTGAAAACCTTTGCGTTTCCAGCGGTGTCCAAAGGCTCGATACTCTACCTGTAAGAAAGAACTCTGTTTCATGTGTGTCACCCAGCAGCAGAGGCATCAAAGCAAACTCTAGGGGAGGGTTTTAAATGATAGCAACCTAAAGACCATTGTGTCAGATAATGCCTCTCCTGAAGACATCTAGCTGAAAGCTGAGATTTTTTTTTTTTTTCAGCACAAGGCCCATTTTACAAATCTCATCTATCTTGCCTTTTCTATGACTGCAGCACGGATTTTGCACAGCTGGAATGAGCCACACACTTATCTGATAAACTTCACAGAAAATCTGACACATCAAAGATCCTTCTGTAGCCTATAACCTCCAAAAATGCCAATTTATTGTGTGGGGAACACAGATAATTTCTAAAGAGCAGCTTTGGGCAATCTGCACAATCAGTCAGTGAAAAGCTAATGCCGTAAAGGTAGCATTGCAGCTATGCTAAAATCAGAGCTTCTGCTTAAAGGAAAACTCCACTTTGATTAGAATATTTTATTTTACCAAAGAGATACACTATTAACAATATAACAACATATATATATATATATATATATATATATATATATATATATATATATATATATATATATATATATATATACACACACAGTATACACTATATTACCAAAAGTATTAGGATGCCTGCTTTTACATGCACATGAACTTTAATGGCATCCCAGTCTTATGCCCCGTACACACGGTCGGATTTTCAGACGGAAAAAGTGTGATAGGACCATGTTGTCGGAAATTCCGACCATGTGTGGGCTCCATCACACATTTTTCATCGAAATTTCCGACACACAAAGTTTAAGAGCTTGCTATAAAATTTTCCGACAACAAAATCCGTTGTAGGAATTTCCGATCGTGTGTACACAAATCCGACGCACAAAGTGCCATGCATGCTCAGAATAAATTAAGAGAGGAAAGCTATTGGCTACTGCTCCGTTTATAGTCCTGACGTACGTGTTTTACGTCACCGCGTTTAGAACGATCGGATTTTCCGACAACTTTGTGCGACCGTGTGTATGCAAAACAAGTTTGAGCCAACATCTGTCTGAAAAAATACATGGATTTTGTTGTCGGAATGTCCGAACAAAGTCCGACCGTGTGTATGGGGCATTAGTCCGTAGGGTTCAATATTGAGTTGGCCCACCCTTTGCAGATATAACAGCTTCAACACTTCTGGGAAGGCTGTCCACAAGGTTTAGGAGTGTGTCTATGGGAGTGTTTGACCATTCTTCCAGGAGCGCATTTTTGAGGTCAGGCAAGATGAGAAGGCCTGGCTCGCAGTCTCCGCTCTAATTCATCCCAAAGGTGTTCTATCGAGTTGAGGTTAGGACTCTGTGCAGGCCAGTCAATTCCTCCACCCCAAACTCGCTCATCCATGTCTTTATGGATCTTGCTTTGTGAACTTGTATGCAGTCATGTTGGAACAGGAAGGGCCCAACCCCAAACTGTTCCCACAAAGTTGGGAGAATGACGTTGTCCAAAATGTCTATAGAAAATAATTAAATCCGGATGGCCGCACTCCAACAACGATTTCTTTATTGGTTAAAAACACTTTGGGTAGGACCCTGTCACCTAGCTTATATACAAGTAAGCGCCCACAACAGCATTGGTTGCAATTTTTAAGGCACCTTCTGCTGTGGATCAAACGGGTGTCTGTGCTGTAAACATATTCTAAAGGGAGTTACCATGCAAGCAATGGCCTCAGACAAATTTTCAAGAATGACATCTTTCATAAACTGCAACACTAAATACCGTATTTATCGGCGTATAAAACGCACTTTTTCCCCCTTAAAATCAGGGGGAAATCGTGGGTGCTTGTTATACGCCGATCCCCCGCCGATTGTGAGCCTTTTAGCGGCTTTCGGCGTCTCTCGGCCGCTCTCGACCGCTCTCGGTGGCTTTCGGCCATTCTCTGCGGCTTTCGGCGGCTCTCGCAGTCCCGCGTGAGCCGGCAAAAGCCGCCGAGAAAGGCCGAAAGCCACTGAGAAAGGCAGAAAGCTGCCGAGAGCGGCCAAGACACGTCGAGAATGGCTGAAAGCCGCCAAGAGCGGCCGAGAGCCGCCGAGAATGGCCGAGAGCAGCCAAGAACGGCGGCGCCATTTTTAAATGGCAGCAGTCTGCAAATGACACAGGGGCAAGGCTGCAGATGGACACTGACACTGACAAGGCTGCAGATGGACACTGACACTGACAAGGCTGCAATGATGGACACTGACAAGGCTACACTGACACAGACAAGGCTACAGATGAACACTGATGAGGCTGCATTGATGGGCATTTAAATGTAAGTTTTTTTCCTTAAACTTCCCTCCTAAAAGTTTTTTCCTTAAAATTCCCTCCTAAACTTGGGGTGTGTGTTATACGCCGAAAAATACGGTACTTGGTATACACCATTACATGTAAGTCATGCCACATACAGTATGTAGGTCGAATGACACGCAGGTTGCATGATCGGTTTCAAGACCATCTATATGACATACATAAAGATCATAACACCAACGTGGCCAGATAATAATATAATAATAATATTAATTAATTAATAATAATAATGGAATAATATACATCGGAAAGATGTCTCTAGTTTAGCCATCCAAGGTGTAGAGAAAATAGTGTTACCTATCAGAGGAGGAGATAAATTTAGGGTTTTATGTAAACGTGAGGTTTATTGGATTTTTTTCTTTAACACTAGGATACCAGCGGGTATGAATTTTGAGTGGGATGTCACTCATTATTATGAGTGACAACACTGTAATGGAAATTTGTAAGTTCTGTATATAATTGTATTCTATTTTGTATGTATTGCACACTGCCCTCACTGTGCACACGGCACTGATAATGTTTTCAGTACATGTTTACATTCTTTCGAGTCCTGATTAGAATAAGCCTGCCTATGTAACGCCCCTTTGTTAATATAAACGTACAATTGTAATATTAATGTGATACCTACGTAATCATGTGTATAAAAACCTTCAATTGCGTCATAATAAGGCAGAACAATTATTTGGAAAGATGCTGAGTGTATCTTTTGTGTCTGTTCCCTACTGTAGTAGTTATTATTAATTTGGAACCACTAATCAATATGAGGATAGGAGTTGCCTATCATCAAAATGTCCGAGTCAACACCCATGTTCATTACCAACTGTATCTTCTTTCTTTTTCTTTTGCTTTATATCAGTGGTTCTCAACCTTTCTAGTGCCGTGACCCCTTGATAAAATTTCCCAAGTTGTGGGGACCCCTAACAGTAAAATTATTTTCGTTGGTCACGTTTGCTGGCACAGTGGCGGCGTTTGCTGGCACAGTGCTGACAATTGATGGGCACAGTGGCTGCACAGTGGGACGTTTGCTGGCACAGTGGCGACAATTGATGGGCACAGTGGCTGCGTTTGGCACAGTGGCAACAATTAAAGGGCACAGTGGCTGCGTTTGCTGGCACAGGTGGCGACGTTTGCTGGCACAGTGGCGACAATTTATGGGCACAGTGGTTGCGTTTGGCACAGTGGCAACAATTAAAGGGCACAGTGGCTGCATTTGATGGCACAGTGGCTGCGTTTGATGGCACAGTGGTGACAATTGACGAGCACAGTGGCTGCATTTGATGGCACAGTGGCGGCGTTTGCTGGCACAGTGGTGACAATTGATGGGCACAATGGCTGCATTTGATGGCACAGTGGCGGTGTTGCTGGCAGTGGTGACAATTGATGGGCACAATGGCTGCATTTGATGGCACAGTGGCGGTGTTGCTGGCAGTGGTGACAATTGATGGGCACAGTGGCTGTGTTTGCTGGCACAGTGGCGACAATTGATGGGCACAGTGGCTGCGTTTGGCACAGTGGCAACAATTAAAGGGCACAGTTCCTGCGTTTAATGGCACAGTGGCGACAATTGATGAGCACAGTGGCTGCATTTGATGGCACAGTGGCGGCGTTTGCTGGCAGAGTGGCGACAATTGATGGGCCCAGTGGCGACAATTGATGGGCACAGTGGCTGCACAGTGGCGACGTTTGCTGGCACAGTAGCGACAATTGATGGGCACAGTGGCTGCATTTGATGGCACAGTGGCGGCGTTTGCTGGCACAGTGGCGACAATTGATGGGCACAGTGGCGACAATTGATGGGCACAGTGGCTGCGTTTGCTGGCACAGTGGCGACAATTGATGAGTACAGTGGCTGCATTTGATGGCACAGTGGCGGCGTTTGCTGGCACAGTGGCGACAATTGATGGGCACAGTGGCGACAATTGATGGGCACAGTGGCTGCACAGTGGCGATGTTTGCTGGCACAGTGGCGACAATTGATGGCACAGTGGCGACAATGGGCACAGTGGCTGCACAGTGGCGACGTTTGCTGGCACAGTGGCGACAATTGATGGGCACAGTGGCTGTGTTTGGCACAGTGGCAACAATTAAAGGGCACAGTGGCTGCGTTTGATGGCACAGTGGCGACAATTGATGGGCACAGTGGCTGCATTTAAAGGCACAGTTGCAGCGTTTTAATGGGGGTTTTTATTTTCAGATTTTTTCAGTTTGTTTGCGCCCCCACCACTTATTTATATATAAACGTCCCGGTTGGTTCCTCAAAAGTGGTTATTCCGTGCCAGTGCTAGATACACAAAGTGTATAGCACCCAAACATGTATCTAGCACTGGCACGGAATAAACACTTTTGAGGAACCAACTGGGACATTTATATATATATATATATATATATATATATATATATATATATATATATATATATATATATACGTTTATATATATATAAATGTTAAGTAACATAATGAAAAAAATGTTATCTTGTCAGCTTCTCCTGTGTGTCTGACTTACCAGATGTCACAGTGACACAGGTGTTCTTCTTCAGGTGTGTCGTTGCCTCCCTCTTGGTACACTCATCCACAGCAAGCGGACTTCGGTGGGTGTAACAAGATGTCCGCTTGCCGACTTCTAAGTCTAAGCATTACTGTGGACGAGAGTACCAAGATGGCGGCGACGGAACGTCACTTCCGTGCAGTCTCTCCTGTGCAGGAAGTGACATCTCGCTGGCCGAGACGGACGGACTCCGGCAGTAACTTCGGGTCCGTCTCGGCCAGCATCTCAGGCAGCATCTCGGCCAGCATCCGCGACCCCCTGGAGAATCGGCAATCGACCCCCCAGGGGGTCGCGACCCCCAGGTTGAGAACCGATGATCTAACCCAGTGGTTCTCAACCCTTCTAGTGCCGTGACCCCTTGATAAAATTTCCCAAGTTGTGGGGACCCCTAACAGTAAAATTATTTTCGTTGGTCACGTTTGCTGGCACAGTGGCGGCGTTTGCTGGCACAGTGCTGACAATTGATGGGCACAGTGGCTGCACAGTGGGACGTTTGCTGGCACAGTGGCGACAATTGATGGGCACAGTGGCTGCGTTTGGCACAGTGGCAACAATTAAAGGGCACAGTGGCTGCGTTTGCTGGCACAGGTGGCGACGTTTGCTGGCACAGTGGCGACAATTTATGGGCACAGTGGTTGCGTTTGGCACAGTGGCAACAATTAAAGGGCACAGTGGCTGCATTTGATGGCACAGTGGCTGCGTTTGATGGCACAGTGGTGACAATTGACGAGCACAGTGGCTGCATTTGATGGCACAGTGGCGGCGTTTGCTGGCACAGTGGTGACAATTGATGGGCACAATGGCTGCATTTGATGGCACAGTGGCGGTGTTGCTGGCAGTGGTGACAATTGATGGGCACAGTGGCTGTGTTTGATGGCACAGTGGCGACAATTGATGGGCACAGTGGCTGCACAGCGGCAACGTTTGCTGGCACAGTGGCGACAATTGATGGGCACAGTGGCTGCGTTTGGCACAGTGGCAACAATTAAAGGGCACAGTTCCTGCGTTTAATGGCACAGTGGCGACAATTGATGAGCACAGTGGCTGCATTTGATGGCACAGTGGCGGCGTTTGCTGGCAGAGTGGCGACAATTGATGGGCCCAGTGGCGACAATTGATGGGCACAGTGGCTGCACAGTGGCGACGTTTGCTGGCACAGTAGCGACAATTGATGGGCACAGTGGCTGCATTTGATGGCACAGTGGCGGCGTTTGCTGGCACAGTGGCGACAATTGATGGGCACAGTGGCGACAATTGATGGGCACAGTGGCTGCGTTTGCTGGCACAGTGGCGACAATTGATGAGTACAGTGGCTGCATTTGATGGCACAGTGGCGGCGTTTGCTGGCACAGTGGCGACAATTGATGGGCACAGTGGCGACAATTGATGGGCACAGTGGCTGCACAGTGGCGATGTTTGCTGGCACAGTGGCGACAATTGATGGCACAGTGGCGACAATGGGCACAGTGGCTGCACAGTGGCGACGTTTGCTGGCACAGTGGCGACAATTGATGGGCACAGTGGCTGTGTTTGGCACAGTGGCAACAATTAAAGGGCACAGTGGCTGCGTTTGATGGCACAGTGGCGACAATTGATGGGCACAGTGGCTGCATTTAAAGGCACAGTTGCAGCGTTTTAATGGGGGTTTTTATTTTCAGATTTTTTCAGTTTGTTTGCGCCCCCACCACTTATTTATATATAAACGTCCCGGTTGGTTCCTCAAAAGTGGTTATTCCGTGCCAGTGCTAGATACACAAAGTGTATAGCACCCAAACATGTATCTAGCACTGGCACGGAATAAACACTTTTGAGGAACCAACTGGGACATTTATATATATATATATATATATATATATATATATATTTATATATATATATATATATATACGTTTATATATATATAAATGTTAAGTAACATAATGAAAAAAATGTTATCTTGTCAGCTTCTCCTGTGTGTCTGACTTACCAGATGTCACAGTGACACAGGTGTTCTTCTTCAGGTGTGTCGTTGCCTCCCTCTTGGTACACTCATCCACAGCAAGCGGACTTCGGTGGGTGTAACAAGATGTCCGCTTGCCGACTTCTAAGTCTAAGCATTACTGTGGACGAGAGTACCAAGATGGCGGCGACGGAACGTCACTTCCGTGCAGTCTCTCCTGTGCAGGAAGTGACATCTCGCTGGCCGAGACGGACGGACTCCGGCAGTAACTTCGGGTCCGTCTCGGCCAGCGTCTCAGGCAGCATCTCGGCCAGCATCCGCGACCCCCTGGAGAATCGGCAATCGACCCCCCAGGGGGTCGCGACCCCCAGGTTGAGAACCGATGCTTTATATACAACATCAGCCTCTCTAACACACAAAAAAAAATAAAAATAAAAAAGTTTCATAGTATGCAATTGTTTGCTCACAAATAGCAACAATTGTTTTCTCTTTTGTTATTCATCATGTGTATATGTCAGTGTCAGTCCCTCCCCCTCTTTTTCATCATAAGATAAAACAGACTTTTGTACTACAAGATAAAATAGATTTTTCTAGAAGGCATTTGACACACCACACACACACAGATGTGTGTGTTTTTACACACGTTCACATATATGGATGTGTCATACACACTGTTTTCTCTGCTGATATCTATTGTCTTTTCATTGAGTCTGCATTTCTCTTAGCATTCATTCCAGTATTTTTCCCATTTTTACCCTCATTTCACATTCTCATGTACACATACATATGTGTTCTTTTTCATGCAATCATTTAAATTAATATATTGAAATATAGAAAAGATAAATAGAAAAGTAGCCTTACGTGAGAATCATTACTGTCAATAAGGGGCTAATAAGTGTTCTATGTTTTTTGCTGGAAGGATTGCTTTGAAGTCTTAACATAAGTAAACAAAGGTCTTTTTTATGTATATGGAATACTGCATTTAATGACATATATATATATATATATATATATATATATATATATATATATATATATATAGATATAGATATAGATAGATAGATATATATATATATATATTGAATTCTTTGGTGTTGATGCCAATTTTTGCAGGTGTTCCTATAAACATGTTTTTCCTCCAGCAATTAGGAAACTATATACATATGTTAATACATGTATTTGTTTTTTTTTTCCCTTTTTCAATGTTTTTACTTCCTATCTATGTTTTTAGATGTATAGATTTGTCTTTAGCAATTGTAAAAACTATGAAATGCATACATATTGTAGTAGCAATTTGGGCTTTATCGTTTAAAGTCGCATCAAAGTGGCAACATCATGTGAGACACAGGCGTGACGGGCAGATCTGATATTGATTTAATCAGAGCCGAGCTTCCATGTGTAGTGAGTATCCACTAATTCACCACCTCTTCAATTATTTAATTAAGCCCACCTCATTTACTCTGTAAAAATTGTATTGGCATGTGCATATAAATTCCTGTCTATTGCCTAAAGAGTCAGCTATAAGTAAGCACCAGTAGTTACGGTGTGAAACATGTCAGGTGTTGATTTAATCTTTTGCTGTATGGTTTTTAACTAATAAAGAAATCGTTGTTGGAGTGCGGCCATCCGGATTGAATTCTTTTCTGTATGCTACTTTGCATACTGAGCCAGCACCATTATTTGAGGGGGAGAAGATTTTTTGTGACCCAGACCCCTGGAGCGGGTTCTTTTCCCTGTTTGTCCAAAAATGTCTTGGTATGCTGACGCCTAATTTAGCGTACACACGGGCGGACTTTTCGACCAGACTGGTCCGACGGCCTATCCGACGGACTTTTGGCGGACTTCCGACGGACTTTCCCAGTGAACGGACTTGCCTATACATGATCACACCAAAGTCTGACGGATTCGTACGTGATGACGTATGACCGGACTAAAATAAGGAAGTTCATAGCCAGTAGCCAATAGCTGCCCTAGCGTCGGTTTTTGTCCGTCCGACTAGTATACAGACGAGCGGATTTTTCAACCAGGCTTGAGTCTGTTGGAAAGATTTGAAACATGTTCCAAATCTAAAGTCCGTCAGATTTTTGACTGAAAGTCCGCTGCAGGTCCGATGAAGCCCCCACACGGTCGAATTGTCCGCCGGACTTGGTCCGTCGTACCAGTCTGGTCGAAAAGTCCGCTCGTGTGTACGTGGCATTAAGTTCCTGCTGACGTTCCTTCACTGGAACTAAGGGCCCAAGCCCAACCCCTGAAAAACAACCCCACACCATAATCCCCCCTCCACCAAACGATTTGGACTAGTGCACAAAGCAAGGTCCAAAATGACATGCATAATCGATTTTGGAGTGGAGGAACTTGATTGGGCTGCACAGAGTCCTGACCTCAACCCGATAGAACACCTTTGGGATGAATAACAGTAAAGCCGAGACTGTGAGCCAGGCCTTCTCATCCAACATAAGTGCCTGACTTCTGGAGGAATGGTCAAACATTCCCATAAACACACTCCTAAACCTTGTGGACAGCCCTCCCAGAAGAGTTGAAGCTGTTATAGCTGCAAAGGGTGGGCCACTCAATATTGAACCCTACGGACTAAGACTGGGATGCCATTAAAGTTCATGTACGTGCAAAGGTAGGCGGCACAATACTATTGGTAATATAGTGTGTGTGTATAGATAGATAGATAGATAGATAGATAGATAGATAGATAGATAGATAGATAGATAGATAGATAGATAGATAGATAGATAGATAGATAGATAGATAGATAGATAGATAGATAGATAGATAGATAGATCGATCGATCTAAATAGATAGCTATATATACAGTGCCTTGAAAAAATATTCATAACCCTTGAAATTTTCCACATTTTGTCATGTCACAGCCAAAAACGTAAATGTATTTTATTGGGATTTTATGTGATAGAACAACACAAAGTGGCACATAATTGTGAAGTGGAAGGAAAATGATAAATGGTTTTCAAAATTTTTTACAAATAAATATGTGAAAAGTGTGGCGTGCATTTGTATTCAACCCCCCCGGGTCAATACTTGTAGTACCACCTTTAGCTGCAATTACAGCTGCAAGTCTTTTTGGGGATGTCTCTACCAGCTTTGCACATCTAGAGAGTGGAATTATTGCCCATTCTTCTTTGCAAAATAGCTCAAGCTCTGTGAGATTGGATGGAGAACATCTGTGAACAGCAATTTTAAAGTCTGGCCACAGATTCTCAATTGGATTTAGGTCTGGACTTTGCTTGGGCCATTCTAACACATGAATATGCTTTGATCTAAACCATTTCATTGTAGCTTTGGCTGTATGTTTAGGGTTGTGGTCCTGCTGGAAGATGAACCTCCAACCCAGTCTCAAGTCTTTTGCAGACTCTAACAGGTTTTCTTCTAAGATTGCCCTGTATTTGGCTCCATCCATCATCCCATCAACTCTGACCAGCTTCCCTGTCTCCGCTGAAGAAAATAATCCCCACAACATGATGCTGCCACCATCATGTTTCACGGTGGGGATGGGGTGTTCAGGGAGATGTGCAGTGTTAGTTTTCCGCCACACATATCGTTTTGCTTTTAGGCCAAAAAGTTCAATTTTGGTTTCATCTGACCAGGGCCCCTTCTTCCACATGTTTGTTGTTTCTCCCACATGGCTTCTCGCAAACTGCAAACAGGACTTCTTATGGCTTTCTTCCTGCCACTCTTCTATAAAGGCCAGATTTGTGGAGTGCACAACTAATAGTTGTCCTGTGGACAGATTCTCCCACCTGAGCTGTGGAACTCTGCAGCTCCTCCAGAGTTCCCATGGGCCTCTTGGCTGCTTCTCTGATAAATGCTCTCCTTGCCCAGCCTGTCAGTTTAGGTGGATGGCCATGTCTTGGTAGGTTTGTAGTTGTGCCATACAGTTTCCATTTTCGGATGATGGATTGAACAGTGCTCCGTGAGATGTTCAAAGCTTGAGATATTTTTTTTTATACTAGAACTAGACGAGGGTGAGCTTCCCTATGCACCAAAAGGCCACTTAACTAAAACTTAGCCTTTATTTTAAATCATAAAAGGTATGTAAATGACCATATCAGGTATACCTATAGGATGAGGTCAATGCAATTTCATTAATGTTCTATCTCTATGTGGTAATGTTAACATCTACCAAGTTTAAATGGGGAAAACTTCTTTTGAATATATTTTATATGTATACTCAATATGAGGGTTATAATTTCCTCCTATATTCAATATAAAGGCTCAAGGCTGTATTAGAGGATATGTAAATTAAAGGTCTACTCACCAACACAACCTGGTATCAAGAGATGGGGGTATATCTGTCTCTCCTCCCATCTATTGGCCACATATAAAATTGAGATGAACAGAAAAAGAGAATATATGCTAGTAAACACTATCTTACTGAGGATGTGGGCTATATGTCTTCTGCCCTATGAAATTGTCTATCTCTCAGATATGCGATACGGGTACACTCATCCATGTGGACACAAATAACCACTAATGGACGAGCCCCATATATCACCATATCCACAAAAAACCTTCTCTCTTAATCCAGGCTACATTGACACAAGGCATACCTCACCCCACAAAAAAGAAAAATGGAGGGGGGGGGGGATGCGTCAGGACAAAAATTGAATCGTGTGAACCTAAATGAAAATAGAATCAAAAGGTGCTCCCAAAATCAAATCACCCAAACCTAATGTTTCACTCTTAAATAGAGCTTCGTCGGAGGTAAAAAAAATTGAAAAAAGTGAAGAAAATGAGCAACCAAGAGTAGCTGACTGTCACATGGTGAAAAGAAAATGTTGTCTTTTGTTTGTAGTCCCTGTATTTATAACCTAAGATGACTGCCGCACATACTCATTGCTGAGGGGAATCCTATCACCATCCTATGGATGAAAATCAGGACTACAAGGCAATCACTTATTGTTGATTGCTCCTATCCCATATATCATTGTCCTGTACATAAATACAATTCCTTTTAAGCAAAAAGGGATATAAAATGAATGTAGATTCTTTCCCTTTCCTAAATACCAATATGATCCATACAAATATTAATATTAGACAAGGCTATTAGACAATAGGTCCAAAGATTTGTAGTCATGTACAAAAGGTACAAATGTAAAGCCTTCATTAAGGCCAGATAGTGCTCGAGAATTGAGACAGAAAATCCATCTTGCTTCCAACTTCAAGAGATGTTTATCCAGGTCACCTTTTCTTAGTCCCAATTTAAATTGTTCTATGGCCCAACATTTTAATACCTCAGCTTTACCACCATGCTTTTCAAGGACATGCTTAGCAATTGGTCTATCTATTTTTTTGTGCAATGTCATTAACATGCTCCAATACTCTGCGTCTGAATTGATTAATTGTTTTTCCCACATACAAAAAATGGGCATCTCATAACATAAATAATTCCCTCTGTACTACAATTGAAAAATGATTGTATTTTAATAATTTCTCCGTTTTTTGGATTCTCAAATTCTTTAACAGTGGGAATATAAGGGCATGCCTTACAGTGTCCACATTTATGGCTACCTAATTGTTTTTCTGGCAGCCATGTGGGAATTACTTTTTTTTGGACAGTTCGTAATGACTATGCACTAGCATGTCTCTCAGATTTACCTCTTATGTGTGTGATCATGAGGCTTTTCGGAAGGATTTTAGATCTTTGTCATTGTGTAGCATGTCCCAATATTTTTAATGACATTAAAAATGTCACCAGATTGATTTGAGTATGTCCCTATAATACGCATGCCTGCATTATCATCAGTCTTGGTCCGTATTTGTCCAAGTAAAGTATCCCTTGGGACAGTGCTCACCTTTTCATATGACTTTCTAAAGTCATTGAAATTATAACCACTTCTACTGCACCTCTCCACCAATTATAGACTTTCATTTTGGGGGGCGTGGCTTGATCATGGAGGAGTGAGGATGCTTACTGTTAGAGCTCCCAACTCCCGACCCACAAAAAGCAACTGAAATGCCCTTATAATTACACCCCCTACATTGTCATGACATACCGCAAACGTGTGAAGACAAGGGGGACATCGAAAGCTACTTCGGTGGGCCCGATTAGCCGATTCCTCCAGGAGAGATTGTGATATACGGCTTTCCCGGAGAGGACACGTGGCAGACAAGAGCCCACGAACACACGTTCCCCGGCCATGGCGGCTTCACAGCTCCCTGTGCCCAGCTCCTTGGAGGGATTACCATCGATACTGAACCCATCGCCTAGTATCCCAAGCACATCGGAAACCACCGCACAGCCTCCCCAAATTGATGCTGACATCAGGGCCTTGATCCGTGCACTACCCATGAAAAGTGGACATGGAGGCTTCTGGTCATGAGGGTGGAGGAACAGCACCGGCGCGACTTCCAGGAGCTCCGCTCTGAGGTGAATGTTCTCGGTGACAGACTGAGCAGAGAAGAATCCGAGATGAGCGCCCTAGAGCTCTGCGTCACTCTTCTGGAGAGGGAACACACAGAGTTCCAAGATCATCTGGCGGGTGTTCAGTTCCATGCAGAAGACTTGGAAAACTGGAGCCGATGCATTAACTTGCGAATTCGGGGGCTGCCCAAGGCAATGGGCCCTGAAAACCTTCAGGCTACTATCCAGGTGATTCTGCTTAATGTACTGGACACTGACGCCCCAGCTAGCTTAGAATTTGACCGGGTGCACAGAGCACTGGGACCTAAGCCAACGGAACAGGGCCAACCTCGAGATGTAATCTGCCGTTTACACAGATACACTAGAAAAAACAGATCATCCATGCTGCATGGGCGAAGGGGCAGATAGATTTCGATGGCGCTCAAATTTCCATCTTCCCGGATGTCTCCAGGGCCACCCTGCAAAGATGTGCCATGCTGAAGCCTCTGTTGGAATCGCTGCGTCGTGCAGCCTTGCCATACCTCTGGAGCTTCCTGCTGCATCTAACGGTCCACAAAAATAATGCATCCTTCACTCTAAGAGGCCACTCAGAACTCCGAGACCTGTTCGCCTTCCTGGACATGGAGTCCATTCATCTCCCTGACTGCCTGAGCCCACTACCTAACAGAGATTCCCACTACACACCTCGGGCACCCAGGCCGGGTCTACCCCGCCGATCTGCCAGTGGCAAGAGAGGAGACCAGACACCAGTGCGGTTGCAAGATCCTGAAATGTGAAGCCCTGATAGCTACGAATATACGTAAGTGAAATTTATTTGGGACTGTCCAGGACTAGTCTAGCACATGGAGCATGGACAAATACTGCCCTTGTCACCTTTGCTAGGGGAGACCCTACACCTAAAGCCTCAGAGACTCCCAGTACCTCTGCCAGCAGCTCAGCCTGCCTCCCCCCCTTGGAACTGCTAATAGACCCCCCCTCCCGGATCCTTGGAGGGACTTAGACGGCCACATAACACACCATGGAACTATGGAAGAGAGCTAGAAACCACACAAAAACCCCTCCAGCAGTGACAGAACTTCATTCAAGGAGTTGGGCAAACACTGGGATGTGGCTGGGGATGTTTGTTTGTTTGAGGGGGTGGGCGGGGGCGGGAGGGTTTGTGAAGACCCAGAGGCTTGTCGCAGTGAACTGGCAAGACTGACGGATAGGGAATATTGTTTTCTAAATAGTGCAACGCTGTGTCTCATTCAATAATGTGCATACAAAATTTATATTAAACATATCAAAAAATATTTTAAATTAAAAAATGAAAATGGCAAAAAAATAAAAAAAAAACACTTCATCTGTATCAAAACAATCACTGCTGTGTGCGTCCTCAAAAGCACCAATATCCAGTGCACACCTCCACCTGCTAAAGTGCCTGCTCACCTCAAAGATGAATGTAAAAGCATAGACAAATCACTCCTCGTGTCCACCACAATGGATCAACTTTCACTCTCCAATGGCAATCCTACAGTCTCCAGACTGCTTCCTCTGTGTGGGTAATCAGCATTTGTATTGCCGTCAGACAAACCTTCCTTCACTTTCTCATAAGTGCTTAATCTCGCTATTACTTCCGTAGGTTATGGACATGAAACAACAAACACAAGTACCATAGTGTACTCTGCTTGCATGTTTATTAAAAGCTCCCAAAACAAATTCACTTACAAGATAAAAACTTTAAAACAGCATGTCTCAAATCATCACTTCAGTCACTGCAAATCTACACTCACGATGCTTCACATATTTGGCTCCTCCCCTCTAAACACGTGTCGGCATCTCATTGGCCTTCATCAGTAGATCATAGGATAGGGAATATACCTATACGACATGTGCAATGTAATGTGGGAGATGCTCGCTGATCTGCTAAGATCCCTCCGTCACAGGGGGATAGACTGCATGGGGGGGATCCGCGGGAGCCTTTCCTCTTACTGGGCTCCCTTGGGGCCCCCGGGCTCTCTCATAACTTTCATCTGAGCCCCTGTCCCTCTCCCCACCCCCCTCACATCTCCTGTCTCTTCCATCGCCCCCTCTTGGTGTCCCTTTCCCGCATTCCCGATCCCCCCTCCATCCTTCCTCTCCCTTTGTCTCCCCCCGCTCCGCCCCCCTTCTTCCCTCTCTCCCCTTTCCCTCCCCCCATGCCCCCCTCCATCTCCTCTCTTTCTGCTCCCCTCTATCTGACTGTCCCTTGCTCTCTCTCTACTCCATGTGTACAGCCCAGCGGTGTCAGCCCTGATACATGACAGCCCATGTCTCCACTGGGCCCATGCAGCAGAGCCAGGATCAGTTCTGTTAATATGCAACGATTCATGTATGCCTATACTTGCTCTATTTAGTCTCATTAAGTCTTATTTCTCTCACCTGGTTTGGATTACAATGTATACATGGGGTTTTTTCCTGTAAGTTTACTGTCTGTCCCACTTACGGTTACACAAGAATATAGAATGTGAAATCAGTTCCAACTGCCTCCTCCTGCTAGTTAGGATGCAGCATGCAGGACACGCCTCGCTGACTATTAGCCATTCATGTGCTGTTCATTGATATTAGCCTCTTTGGGCATTTCTGTTACTTATAGAAAATGTTATATGTTTTTGCATAAAATGCAGGTGGGGATAGGGAGTTTCTACACCCTTCTGTGCACAACCAACTTTTCACACATAGGGTTGCACCCGTTAAGTGACTTCATATTTGAGGTCACTGGGGCGCATTGAGACTAGGTCTCACATACGCGCATAGCGTATTCGTTGTTTTTGCCTTTGCTCTTTCTTAAGTTTTCCTTTCACCTCTTTCCCCAACCCCCCCCCCCCCTCCCTTTTTTTTTCCTTACTGACCTCCTGCCTCTGCCAGCTCTCACCATGACCAAGAGTAGTAAGGAGCCAGTTTGTCTGCTCTCTATTAACGTGAAGGGGCTGAACACCCCAGAGAAGCGCACCATTGTGATGGCTAACCTGAAACATATGAAAGTTCACATCTGTTTTCTGCAGGAGACGCATTTTCGTGCCTAAAATACCAAGTCTCTGGAACCGCCTTTTCCCATCAGCATACCAGATGTGCTCATCAGACTTCAAGTCCAGGGGGGTATGCATTTTGATCCACAATACAATTCCGTGGATGGAGAAAATTAAGTGGAGTGACATGGAGGACAGGGTGCTGTTCGGAAAGGAAACACTAGGGGTTTTTTTGGTCACGCTAGCGAACCTGTACCTCCCAAACACAAACCAGATCACTTTCCTGGACCCAATCTTGACCAAGCTTGGAGAGTTTGCGGAAGGGGCAGTGATCCTGGGAGGCGACATGAATTTCATCATGGACCCTGCCCTGGACTCATCCAAGAAAACTTCCCAGCTCTCCTATGTGGCGTTGAAACACCTAAAGAGAAGCTTTTATGCTTTCCACCTAGTAGATGTGTGGAGGATTCTTCATCCGAACCATAGTGACTACAGGTTCTACTCGCACCCCCATGACTCCTACACCCTAATTGATCTCATCATGACGTCCCAATCCCTCCTGTCCAGGGTTACATTGGCCTCTATTGGCTCCATAACATTTTCAGACCACACGCCGGTTCTGGTGGACATAGACCTCCTAACACCCACAACCAAACAGTGGTCGTGGAAGATTAATAACTCTTTGATCCAAATGCCCAAGCTAGCTGAGAAGGTGTCTAGGGAACTACGGCAGTTTCTTGCCAAAAACGTAAACCCAGAGGCAGCCCCAACAATGGTATGGGAGGCACACAAGGGCTACATCAGGGGTCTCTTAATAAAGATAGGATCCCGAATCAAGAAAGCCAGAGAGCAACAGATTATAAAACTTCTAGACAAGATCCGAACCTTGGAAGCCACTCATAAAAAATCGCTAGCTACCCGAGCTCTGGCTGATTTAACAGCTTTGTGGAACCAGTTGCGCACCCAGGCTCTACACAGGGCAAAGGAGGTGATAGCCACATGCAGGAAAACGTTCTACATGCACAGTGACAAATGTGGCAAACTGCTGGCATGGGCTCTAAGAGCCCAGCAAGCCCGAACGTTTATCCCCGAAATCTGCACTGAAACTCACAATAAGGTCCATACTACAGAAGCCATAGCAGACCAGTTTCAAAGGGCAATATATAAGATTACCGTCAAAGATCGGGGTTCCCCCACCTCTCAGACGAGCTACAAAATACACTGAGGCTAGAAATAGCCTCAGTGTATTATTATGAACGGAAAAACAGTTGTACATTGCCTATAGCAATCGGCCAAACTTTAATTTTCATGTTTTTTGCCGACTGCCTAGCTGGGAAAATACGTCATTATTTTGATGTTAAATACCAGGGTTATAGCTGCAGCTAGATGCCATAACCCCACTATAACTTTTCCTCCATGTGCTGGTCTTACTCATAAAAATGGCCCGATTCACCAATGGGTCACTTTTAGAAGGGACGGGAGGGGTCGTTCCCCCCCCCCCCACACCCTCCCGCTGATTTCTGGTGGTTTTCGAGCTTATTTGGAAGCCTGAAAACTGATCCGGCGCTGGCGGCTGGGCACAGATATGAGGGAAGGAAAGATGGCCTCCTCTAATCTCTATGCCATAGGAGGACCAGAGCGACGTCATGACGTCACTTCCGGTTCTCGCCATATGTAAACAAGGCCATTTTGTAAGCAAAAAATAGAATTTTTACATTTTAAAATTATTTTTACTTTTAAGGGTAGAGGAGAGATTTGGGGACTTTTAGACCCAAGATCTCTCCATGAAGAGGACCTGTCATGCTGTATTGTTATCGCAAGGAATGTTTACATTTCTTGTGATGGCAATAAAAGTGATCACTTTTTTTATAAAGGGACAGTGTAAAAATGTTAAATATTTAATAAAATAGGTTTTAAAAAAAAGATTTTACCCCTTTCCTGACCAGAGCACTTTTTGCAATTCGGCACTGCATCACTTTAACTGACAATTGCGCGGTCGTGCGACGTTGCTCTTTCTTTTGGTGTTATTTGATCACCTCTGCGGTTTTAATTTTTGTGCTATAAACAAAAAAAGAGCGACAATTTTGAAAAAAAATGCATTATTTTTTACTTTTTGCTATAGTAAATATCCCCCAAAAAATATATAAAAAAAACATTTTTTTCTTCAGTTTAGGCCGATGTGTATTCTTCTACATATTTTTGGTAAAAAAAAAATCGCAATAAGCATATATTGATTGGTTAGCGCAAAAGTTATAACATCTACAAAATAGGGGATAGATTTATAGCATTTTTATTATTATTTTTTTTTTTTTACTAGTAATGGCGGTGATCTGAGATTTTTATTGTGACTGTGACATTATGGCGGACACATCGGACAATTTTGACACATTTTTTGGGACCATTGGCATTAATACAACAATCAATGCTTTAAAAATGCATTGATTACTGTAAAAACATCACTGGCAGTGTGGGGGTTAACCCTAGGGAGCGATCAAGGGGTTAATTGTGTTCCCTAGCGTGTGTTCTAACTGAAAGGGGGAGAGGACTGACTAGGGGAGATGACAGATCGCTGTTCATACTTTGTATGAACAGACGATCTGTTACTTCTCCCCTCAAAGAACCGGGATCTCTGTGTATAAACACAGAGATCCCGGTTCTCGCTGTGTTACGAGCGATTGCGGGAGCCCGCATCTTGCATCGGTTCCAGGGACGAGCTGCGGGCATGCGTGCCCCTAGTGGCCACCAGAGGGAGCGACGTAACATAACGGCGATTCGCACAGCCGAGCCATGTTGCCGCAGTACAACTGCGGCAGCTGGTAGGCCAAGCGGTTAAAGAGCCCCTGTCCCTGCGTGCTCGAGCAGTGGTGAACGCATACATAGGCCACGCCCAGATATGAAAACGGTGTTCACACCACACATGTAGGTATCACTGCGAACATCTGAGCAAGAGCAATAATTCTAGCACTAGACCTCCTCTGTAACTCGAAATTGATAACCTGTAAAACATTTTAAAACGTCGTCTATGGAGATGTTTATGTACTGTAGTTTGGTGCCATTCCACGAGCGTGCGCATTTTTAAAGCATGACATGTTAGGTATCTATTTGCTCAACATAACATAATCTTTCACAATATACAAAAAAAAGTGGGGTAAATATTATGTTTTGGTTTTTTTTATTCATTAAAGTGTATTATCTCCAAAAAATTGCATTTGTAAAACCACTGAGCAAAAACCATGTGACATAAAAAATTACAACGACCGCCATTTTATTCTCTAGGGCAGTGATGGCAAACCTTGCCACCCCAGGTGTTTTGGAACTACATTTCCCATGATGCTCAACTACACTGCAGAGTGCATTAACATCATGGGAAATGTAGTTCCAAAACATCTTAGGTGCCAAGGTTCGCCATCACTGCTCTAGGGTCTCTGCTAAATAAATATATAGTGTTTGCGGGTTCTAAGTAATTTTCTACCAAAAAGTAATGATTTTTACTTGTAATAAACAATTGTCAGAGAAAGGCCTGATCAGTAAGTGGTTAATTCAAGCACTGTGATAGTAATAGGTTGCTATGAGCACCCACTAGTGTGCGCTCAAATGATGTGTCCAACTTTGTCGATACCAACATTAAAGATGTCTCATTTGTCTGGAGGAACGTGGTGCCGAACCCCCCCTTTATCCCCACCCAGAGAACAGATTTGTCTGCATTGACTACAACACACAAACCATTCCTGGAAGCGACCAACTACTTTTGACAGACAGTTATTTCTAACCCACTATCAGAACTTATTATGTACTTAGGTTATCCACCTATTATTTCCAACCTCTTTGTTCTCCAGGAGAAACAAGCTGACAAGATTTGCAACAAACAGAAAGCTGGATGGAGATGGGAACAGAGGCAATTGCAATATTGTTTAACAGACATGAGGCTGAGGACAGGATGCTGTCTAATTTGTAAGTAGATGCTCCTTACTCCGATTTCAATTACTGAAGCTTTTCCACAGTGAAAGAAAAAAAAAAAAAAAACGTGTTTAGTGGACTGGAAGAAGAAATACACTACATGACACTTAATTTCATCATGAGTTTCTCCCTAGCCAAGTTTTCCCTGTAAGAATATGGACATGTGAATTGATTAAAGTGCACCTGTCAAGTTGCAACAGTCAATATGCTTCAGAGAACAGTAAGGAAAATAAAAATTGCCCTTCTTTTTTTTGCAAAAAGATTTCACGTTGAAATCATACAACCCACATACTTATGTTCTGAAAGGACCAGTGCACTAAAAATTGATATTTCAGTTTTTGGAAGATGCTGGAGAGGTAAACCATCTGATCATTTCTTATATCTCTAGGAGACTCTACTGGTGAGATCTCTGCGGATAAAGCTGAATTCCGGGTAAGCCCATTTTTAAACCCTTTGCACCCAAGGGTAAAACAAATGCTGATGCCTAAGCACAATTTTACAACTTTGACATGTTAGTACAACCATTCATATCATCACAACTACTTTGTGTATAATCCATACCATGATTCTTTTAAATTGGGCTTTCATTTGGTGGTAAATGACAATGGATATCTCCTGTTTTTATTTTTTATTTTTTGTGTTTCGGCAGCGGTGCCCATTCATTTCAATGGGCAGGAGCGGTGGAGGAGTGGTATATACAGTGCTCCTGCACTGCCCTAAAGATGCTGCTTGCAGGACTTTTTCTAATGTCCTGCAAGCGCATCGCCCCAGTGTGAAAGCACTCAGGCTCACATCCTGGGACTGTAGAGGTGTTTTTCAGGCTCTTTACAGGTGCTTTATTTAGCCCAAAACCGCCTGAAAAACGCCTCCAGTGTGAAAGGGGTCTTTGCAAGCACACACCAGGTGTTAAATGCCATTGATTCCAGAAGCACCAGCCTGTATATATTGAGCTGTAAAGAGTTAACCATATATGTAAGCAGCAGTGTACATGTGTCCATTGATGAAGAGAAGAAAAGCACAGTCCTCTCCTAGCACCAAGGACACAGAGGGTTAATTATCAGACAGTAATCTCTATTTCCGATAACAGAGATAGGAGAAAAAGTGGAAGCTAGAGCATAGATAGTTTTTAAGGAGAGACAGTGAGGAGGCTTGGTATCTTATGCCTCGTTTCCACTTAGCGGATCGGTTTGGGTTGGTTCGATACGGTACGCTATTTTGAGTGTTTCCATTATGAAAGCGGCCCATACAACCAAACCATACCACACCATTCATGGTCCTGCTTCAGATGTGGGGCCATAGAAAATGGTACGGTACACTTAGGGCGGAGCTACTGGCATCACACGATACATTCCACTGATTGGTGGACAGAAAAAACGTCAATGCTCACGTCAAAGGCATTTTTTCTATAAGTTACTCTCACTCCCTCCAGGATATGCAGAATGTAGCTGCCAGCTGAAGCCACAGACCGACCCTGCAGGCTCCATGTGCACCTGCTGGAATCACAACACAGGAGGCTGACCAGTTCTCTCTCTCCTTTCCTGTCTGTGTGGAGGGGAGGGGGAAAGGGGAACGGTCACCACACGCTCTGCTCTATGAGAGACGCTGCAGCCAGCAACCTCGGCCTAGGCCAAAATACAGCACTGGCTCCACTGCTGGAAGCGGAGCTGCAGATTGTCATGTGTCAGTGGACTCAGGTAGATAAAAATATTGCAAGTAGATTGGCAAAGCCGCTGATAAGGCAGTACAGCTGGGCCCAGGTCCCATCTGTTCAAAAGGGGGATCCAGGCAGGGCAGGCTGTACTGTCTCATTTCAGAAACCAATCCTCAGTTCTAATATTTGTGCCCCCCCCCCCCGTATGCCCCCCCTCCCCTGCAGCGCTGCCAGGTTCCCTCCTCTTCCACCAGCAGCTGCTGAAGGCGCACAGCGGGATTGGTTTTTAGGATGAGTGGGGGGGGGGGGCCATGTCAGGTAGGCTGTACTGGGCCCCATGATTTCTAACAGCAGCCCTGTATATGGGAGGAATTAGAGGGATTGGGGGGGGGGGGGTTATTTTGCACAGACGTAAGGCTTACCAATGTTCCATTTTTGTATAAATCATGAAGATGTATGGGATGGGGAGGGGTGAACGTGTATTAATATTACGTCTAGTTTTGTTGTTCCTCATAAATATTTGTACATTACATGTATTCTTCAAAATTATAAATGAAATGTCCCTAAAGTACCCAGTAGATAGCAGTATCCATATGGTGCCAGATTGTATTTCTCTGGTTAGATATCCTACTAAGAGTGCTACCAAAATCTCCCGATGTAGGGAATTTGGAATGGGTGGGTGCTGCGCAGTGCGGTGGCAATAAGTCACACTGTCAGGAGAAGTATAAAACTTGCATTGAAGAAATGCAGCAACAGTTCATAACAAGCTGGTGGAAAGTCTGCCCAACCGGGTACACTCACAGTTTCCAGCAGCATGCCAAGATCAGGTATCAGCCGACTGACAGCATCTATTGAGAGGGGCAAAATGCGGCCTGGCCATCTTGTGCCCAGTTAGGAAGATACCAGAAGAGTTGTGGCCCTATGCTTTCCCTCCTTATCAGAAACATTTCCCTATCACTAGTGCTGTCCCTAACAAATGGGATATCTCTCTCTACGCTACCCAATCGCATAAACAGCGCCAAACTCAAAAGCCAGGGCCTTAAAAAGGCTCTGCCTGACCCAAGATGGCAACCAGAGTCACATGGGACAACAATATCCAACTGCCAGGGCTGGACTCAGCCCTTCCTTCTCTGAGCTGGCTGCTCAGCTGTCGGCTAATTGACAGCTCCTATCTCTCCACAGTTACTCAGCTGTTGATGATATCCTGCTTGTCAGTCCTGCCTACTTAAGCCGTCCAGCCCAGAGGATCTCTGCCTTCGCCTTAGTCAACATCACAGAGACTCCTGCATTCCTGTTAAAAGACTTGCTTGGCTGACATCCCTTCTGGCTCCAGATCCTGCTTGCTCTTTTACTACGCTCATCTCCAGCTCCCTGACGTTTGGCTTGTCTGACTATCCGTTCCGGTTCCTGAACTCTGGCTATGTTTTGATTACGTTTGTTCTATTTACTTTTATTATTAAACAAGTGTGATTTAACTGTACTTCTGTCTCGGTCTGATTTCATGGTTTCTGACACCAACTTGATTGCTTTCCCAGTGACTCTGGGAAACCATAGAGAACGTTTGTTCCTTATAACTTCATTTCCAGCTGCAGAACCACTGCAGTTGAGCGCCACCTGCAGTGGAAAAAACAGACTGCACCGCCTACATTTTAGACAACAAGCTGTTTGATGTTAACCTTAACCCAGATAAACCAATTGGATTCTCAGTTAGTTAGTCGGGGAGGGTTTGGCTGGTAGTGTTTGCACAATAACAGAATAGATAAATAAAAAATAGAATGGTCCATAAGGTGTATACAGGTGTGGGAGATGAAGTGGTTAAAGAAATTACCCAGTGTGGATTTATAAGAATGCTTAGACTGTCAGAAGTGAAATCACCCATGAAAAAAATGGCAGAATGGCAATTTCAACCATTCCAGATACGCTCCGTTATAATAGCCCATAGGAAATCTCAGGTGTAGAGTGCCGATAATGCTATGTTAATAACATGGGACAGAAACCAATAAATATTTTTTTTTCAACTGTTCCAGCTTTCAATTTTCATGGCAATAACGTGACAGCTGAGACCTTGAAGAGAAAGTGGATCCAATAATTTTAATAATGAAATGCAGACAATACGTTGGAAGAGAATGGTATGGTAATAGCAATTATGATATGGTAATAGTGACAACAGACTATATAGAAAGGACTTGGAAACAAAAAACTAATTATCTCTGTATGAAATCAGCTGGAATCAATGATTTTATGTCTTATTTTTAACTAGCCCTCCTCCCCAGCTAAGCATTACACTAATCCTAGATGATGCTGTAATAAAAGCTGAAGCAACAAAGCAAGAGTTAAAGGCATGGTTCACCTTTATCAAAAAACTGTCTGTAGTTAAGGGGCGTCTGTGCAGTAGGGAACATCATTTTTCGATTCCCTGCAGATTTTGTAAGTTTACCCACTTACAAATAAATTAAAGGTCTATCGTTTTTATCATAGGTGTATTTTACATGATAGAGACCATCAACCAAATATCCAGAAAAAACACACTTTACAAATGTTATAAATTGAGTTTCAGTTCAGTGAGTAAAATAAGTATTTGATCCCCAAGCAAAACATGATTTAGTATTTGGTGGAGAAACCCTTGTTGGCAAGCACAGAGGTAAGAAGTTTCTTATAATTGGTTACCAGGTTTGCACACATCTCAGGAGGGATTTTGGTCCACTCTTCTTTACAGAGCTTCTCTAAATCCTTAAGGTTTCTTAGCTGTTGCTTGGCAACTCGAAGTTCCAGCTCCCTCCATAAATTTTTATAGTATTAGGGTCTGGAGACTAACTAGGCCACTCCGTGACCTCAATTTGCTTCTTCGTGAGCCACGGCGGTATGTTTTGGGTTATTGTCATTCTGAAAGACTCATTCATGGCCCATCTTTAGTGTTCTGGCTGAGGGCAGAAGGTTCCCATCCAAGATTTTAAAATACATGGCCCCATCCATTGGGGTCGGTCTGTACCTTTAGCAGAGAAACAGCCCCAAAGCATAATGTTTCCACCTCCGTGCTTGACTGTAGGGATGGTGTTCTTAGGGTCATAGTTAGAATTTTTCTTCCTCCAAACATGGCGAGTCGCTCTCCTCAAGAATGCACATGTTCAGTCATGCCAATGAACATCTACAGTAAATGATTTAGAGAAGGATTGGGAGAAAGTGCTGTGGTCAGATGAGACCAAAATTGAGCTCTTTGGCATTAACTTGAGTCTCTGTGTTTGGAGGAAGAAAAATGTTAACTATGATCCTAAGAACACCATCCCTACAGTCAAGCACCAAGGTAGAAACATGATGCTTTGGGGCTGTTTCTCTACTAAAGGTACATGCCGACTTTGTTGCACTGAAACTTCGAGCTGCCAAGAGACAGCCAAGAAACCTTAAAGCGGAGGTCCACTCTAAAAAAAAAAAAAAATACATAATAAGGCTCCTAAAAATGTGAAAAAAAAAATTGAAAAAAAACCCCAAAAAAAACAAAGCGTTGCGCGACTCGCGCATACGCAGTAAGAAATGGGCAGTGAAGCCGCAAGGCTCCACTGCCTGTTTCCCTTAGTTCGAATGGCGGGGCCGGGACCCGACCCGATGGACGTATCGGCCTTGGGCGGCCGACATCGCGAGCACCCTGGACAAGTAAGTGTGCTTATTAAAAGTCAGTAGCTACAGTGTTTGTAGCTGCTGACTTTTGAAAAAAAAATTTTCAGCTGGAACACCGCTTTAAGGATTTAGAGAAGATCTGTAAAAAAGAGTGGACCAAAAATCCCTCCTGAGATATGTGCAAACCTGATCACCAACTACAAGAAACATCTTACCTCTGTGCTTGTGAACAACTGTTTCTCCACCAAGTACTAAGTAGTGTTTTGCTTGGGGATCAAACACTTATTTACTCACTGAACTGCAACTTAATTTATAGCATTTGTTTTATGTGTTTTTCTGGATTTTTCGTTGATATTCTGTCTCTATCATTTTAAATACAAATATGATAAAAAAAATATAGACCCTTCATTTCTTTGTAAGTGGGAAAATTTACAAAATCTGCAGGGGATCAAATAATAAGTTTCCCCACTGTAGATAGGGCACTTCTGTGATGGTGGAGGTGAACAGTAACAGCTGGGAGTCTCTTAGCAATGTCCTTGCAACAGGGCAGGACGAGATGATGCAATCTCTGGGAGTTTTTCAGTCAGGCTTTAGCAAGAGCATTATTCAACTTTGGTCAAAGCTGCACAGTTTGATTTTTTCTACAGAAGCGCTTTACCTTACCAGTTTTTTGGTAAAGGTGAACTTTAAGAAGAAATGTAAAGAAAGCCCGGAGCAATAGCAACCAAGCAAATAAGCGTAGGGCGGGCATGACAGGGTTAACAGGGAATTAACTTCCCTGATTAGGGGTGGTGAGTATAGAGCCGAGGGGGAGGGGCTGTAGGAATATTGATAAGGGGGCCCCCGCCTGGGATGAGTCACCAAAGCGTGGGGGAAAGTTCAGTGAGGGAAGCATCATGGCAGAGGTGGAGAGAATTCTGGCCCAGCTCAGAGAGGAGGCAGCAGTGCGGGGTCCCGAGTGGCTCCAGGCGGCGCTAGGTACAGCGCTCATGAGGACAGAGGCAGCGTCCGGGCTGGCGGGCAGGAGCGGTACTAGAGCCCGCAGGGCCAGACCTCCGGAGCGATATTCGCCGGAGCAACGCAGTGAGTCTCAGCGGCAGTCGGGGGGGAGCCGCGGAGTGTCAGCAGCGGGCCCACCCCCAAAACGTACGGCGCGTGCGAACAGCAGCAGCCCGGTAAGAACCGCAGACCGGGAGCGCAGAACGGGCAGCGCGAGGCAGGGAAAGGCCCCTCCCCCAGGCTACCAGAGACGGAACGGGGTCACACACAGAGGAGCAAGGCAGTCAGGATCCCCGGGCCTTCAGCGGCAGGAGATCCACAGCGGCCTGATCCGGAGCAGAGGGAGCAGAGAAGGGGCAGAGCGGAGGCCGCCAGGACTGAGGTTCCACACACCGGTCCTGGTAAGGCTGTCCAAAAGTCGCCACACAGACGCGCTGCGCAGAGGAGGGAGAGGATGTCTGAAGCAGCAACAGCCAGCGGGCCTGATAGGCTTTCTTCGGAAGAGGAGGAAGACATGGTGCTGAACCTTTCGGAGGAGCGATCGGAGTCAGAAGAAGAGGCAGCCCCCCGCTCGGGGAGGACAGCAGAGGTGGTCAGCAGACGATCGGCTGATGGGGCGTCACCTATGCAGCCCGGTAAGTCAGCACCTATTACACCTGAGACACACTTGCAAGAGGGCAGTGGGCCTAGTAGTGGGTCTGGGCCAGGGACATCAAGGGGAGGGACGGGGGAGAACCCCCTGGGTGCTGCAGGCTTATTGGGTTTCTTGGAAGGAATCAAAGATCTAGTACGGAAGTTTGAACAGGCAGGCAACACAGCAGTGGGGCCAGCGGCAGCTTGGGTCCCACCTGCAGCAGGATCGGGGGAACACGCAGGGTCAGGGGGGTGTACGGAAACACCGGTGATCGCGGGGGCCGGCCCGGCGCCGGCCAAGGATGGTGAAAATACGGTAGTGGCTCCGGAGGTAAGTAAGACGGCTGTGGCCAATGAGACGGTGGCGAGGCAGGATATAATTAGAATTGCAGATGCAGCCAAATGTGAAGTATATGTGTGTTATGAAGGGCCGTTAGGAGCACATCTGAAGCAGGAGGTCAGAGAAAAGCTATGGAAAGGTGAGTATGTGGAGATTTTTTCTCTACTCCCTTTGGAAAAATTCAATTTAGAGTAAAGCCTGATGATTCCAAAAAGGAGGATGAAGAGAAAAGGAGATATAGGTTAATCCCGCGTACATTTACCAATTGGCTGCAGGCGTTCGCCATAATGGCAAGTGTCATTGGGGAAAAACAACCCGAACATTGTTCGGCAGTGTTTTGTTATCAGGATTCTATTGGGGAAGCGTATAGGGTTTATGGTGGGACTGCGTGGCTGAGGTATGATGAGCAGTTTCGGCAACGGAGGGCAGTACGGAAAGAGCTACGCTGGGACCACAAGGATATAAGCCTATGGATGCGTTTAATGACCTCTGCGCGGGCACCGACCCAGTTTTTTCAGGGGGGGGCCGGCGGACCTTCAGCACAGGGACAGTCGGCAGGAAACAAAAAAGGGGTGTGCTGGCAGTATAACTCAGGAACATGCAAGTTCGGAAGTTCTTGTAGGTTCAAGCATGAGTGTTCGGGGTGCAATGGAGCCCACTCAGCATCCAAATGCTTCAAACAAGCTAAGGGTCGCTCAGGGGAAACTGGACACAAGAGGGAGGACTCCGGTGAGAGTGGGAAGGATGCGGCCGTTTCTCGGTAGGTATCCGGATAAGAAAGCGGCAACATTATTGGAAGAAGGTTTCTCCGTAGGTTTCCGGATCCCCTGTTCACTGGCGGTAGTTCCTCCCGTTCCACCCAATCTCCGGTCCGCTTTGCAACACCCGGACGTGGTTAGTGAAAAACTACGTAAGGAGGTTGCAATGGGAAGGATGGCGGGGCCGTTCTCGTCGGCACCGTTGGCTGATCTGGTGGTGTCCCCACTGGGGGTAGTACCGAAAAAGGAACCCAATAAATTCAGGCTCATCCATCACCTGTCCTTTCCAAAAGGGGGGTCGGTTAATGACGCCATAGATCAGGAAGCGTGCTCTGTGACATATACGTCATTTGATGCAGCCGTAGGGTGGGTGCGCCGGTACGGAAAAGGGGCACTGTTGGCTAAGGTTGATATTGAATCGGCTTTTAGGCTGTTACCAGTGCATCCTGAAAGTTTTAGGTTGCTCGGATGTCAATGGGACGATGAGTTCTATGTAGACCAATGCCTTCCGATGGGTTGCTCTATATCATGTGCGATATTTGAGCAATTCAGCTCTTTTGTTGAGTGGGTGGTAAGGGAGGTTTCGGGTTTGAATTCTATAATTCATTACCTGGATGACTTCCTATGCATAGGACCAGCTGAGTCGAGGATCTGCGCGGTGCTCTTGGCAACGCTGGAACACATAGCAGACAGGTTTGGCATTCCATTGGCGCCTGACAAAACTGAGGGACCTTGTACGGTGATTACGTTTCTAGGCATCGTCCTGGATTCAGAGGCCATGGAATGTAGGTTGCCGGCGGCAAAGTTGGCAGACCTGAAAACAGAGGTTGCGCGGCTAATTGGATTGCGAAAAGTGCAATTGCGCGTATTGCAATCGGTGTTAGGCAAGCTCAATTTTGCCTGTCGCATTTTACCTATGGGGAGGGTGTTCAGTCGTCGTCTGGCAGCTAGTACGAGTGGCATTAAGTCCCCGAGACATTTTGTACGCTTGGTCAAAGCACATAGGGACGACCTGAGGGTATGGCATACCTTTTTGGAGTCATTCAATGGAAGAGCGCTGTGGATGGCAGGACCGGTCAGTAATTTTGACCTGGAGCTCTTTACGGACGCAGCGGGGTCCTCAGGGTTCGGAGCTTTCTTCCAGGGACAATGGAGTGCAGGCCCCTGGCCACAGTCCTGGATAGCGGCGGGTTTCACGAAGAATTTGGTGCTGTTGGAACTATTCCCAGTAGTGCTTGCAGTGGAATTATGGGGAGCATCTTTCAGGGATCTGAAGGTGCGTTTCCATGGGGACAATTTGGGGGTAGTGCAGGTAATCAATAAGAACACGGCGTCTTCCCCGCCGGTTATTAGATTACTTCAACATTTGGTGCTGAGATGCTTACAGCTGAATGTTTTCATTCACGCTGTCCACCTGCCAGGAGTAGAAAATGTGATAGCTGACGCATTATCTCGCTTCCAGTGGGACAGGTTCCGAGAGTTGGCGCCGGACGCGGAGCAACAAGGAGTGCCTTGTCCCGAATGGTTGTGGGGGATAGTGTTGGAATCATCACGGGATGGATAAAGCGGTCGGTAAGTGGGTCTACGTGGTCAGCTTACACGAGGGTCTGGAAAGAGTGGTTGGCGTTCGTACAAGAGGTGGGTGAGGATCCGAGTGGACAAGCAGGACGTTCACTCGTTTTATACTACGTAGCCAGGAAAATGGAGGAGGGGGTGTCTGCATCTGTAGTGAATACGCAACTGTCAGGTTTAGCCTTCTTGTTCAAACTACAGGGGCAGCCTGATTTTACAAAAGATTTCTGGGTGAGACGGGCCGTAAAAGGTTACAGGCGATCAGTGATTCGGAAGGATACCAGGAAGCCCGTGACATTTGAGATTCTCAAGGGTATTGTAGCCAAGTTGCGGGAGGTGTGTTCATCGGAATTTGAGATAAAATTATTTACAGTCGCGTTTTTGTTGGCGTTTTTTGGGGCATTTAGAATTGGGGAACTGGTCAGCCCTTCAAAGAAAGTACATGGGGGAATTGGGAGCCAGGAGGTGGAGTGCAGCGGGGGAAGGCTGTCCTTGTGGTTTAAAAAATCAAAAACGGATCAAGAAGGCAAGGGAAAACTGGTTCAGGTGTTTCCAATTCCGGGTTCACCTTTATGCCCATTGGAAGCAGTAAGGGTTTTCAGGCGGGTTCGCCCGGCGGGGCTAGGCGCGTTTTTGGTACACGAGGACGGAACGCCATTGTCACGTTTTCAGTTTGGGGCTATATTTAGAAAATGCTTGGAGCAGTTGGGTTTGGATGGCAAAGCCTTTTCATCCCACTCATTCAGGATAGGAGCAGCGACAGAAGCAGCAAGGCAAGGGATGGATATGGAGGCGGTGAAAAGGATTGGGCGGTGGGAGTCGAACAGGTTCAGGTCTTACGTTAGGCCCCACCTGGTGGTAGGTTTGTGAGGTAATCAAGCGGGTAGGACTCTTCAGTCTGCCCGGGTATGTTTTTAAAAAAAAATGATGGTTGTACTATAGTGTATGTTGTTTTTCCTCTTTAATTTCAGGTTCGGCGACCGGGATGGTCTGGATCATGGGCCATTCCTATGTCTGCTGGGGGGCACGGAGAGGGGACGCGAGGTACGAGGGTAGGCAGTTGGGTTTTGATAGAAAGGATGCCTACATAAAATGGTTTGGAGTCCCGGGAATGTTATGGAGCCGGTTGGTTCCTGAGGTGCAGCGTTTTGCAGCTAGGGACAGATCGCCTGATGTGTTAGTATTACATGTGGGCGGCAATGATTTGGGGATTAGGTCCATGTTAGACATTACGCGGGACATAAAATCAGATATTGATCGCTTGATGGAGCAATTTCCTGATATGGTCGTTGTATGGTCAGATATAGTGGCGCGTAGGACATGGAGAATGGCCAGATCAGTGGAAGGTATTAATAGAGCCAGGAGAAAGATTAATAGGGCAGTTAGCAAATTCATGGTACAGAAAGGAGGGCTGGCGATACGTCACCTAGAGCTGGAATTTGAGACCTGGAGATATTTGAAAAAAGATGGGGTCCATTTAAACGAGGTAGGCATAGATATGTGGGCTTTGGGCCTTCAGGATGGTATACAACGAGCGCTTCGGGTGTGGAGGGGCATCCAAGGGTAAGGGAATTACCCTTGCCTGCTGTGGCGGACGTTGGTCTGTGCAGGGAAAGAAGATATCAGAAGGATGAGATCGGGACTATCGTTGGAGGGGTCCTGATGGTGGTTCCCGGTTAACGGAGGTTAGCCGGGAAGTGAGAATGGGGCACTGCGGTCAGGGGTAGTCTTTGAGCCAGCTTGTCGGCTTGAGGCAGGGATAATACATTTGAGAGGGACTGCAGTGCAAGAAGGTTTATTAACACAGAGGTTTACTAATTTCCTGCTCAGACCAACGTTAGATTTTCATAGGTTTATAACAGATATGTTTTTTCTACTTATACGTTTTATATGTTGGATATTTGACTCATTATTTTGTTAAATAAAGTAGGCTGCTACGGCCTTTGTTACCCCATGAGCATGGTGTGGTCTCGGTTAATGAAGTCGTTTGAGTGGGGTAATATAGTTTATGGGGGAGTTAAACACATCTGTTATACATCAGTCAAGGCAGATTTTGGTGTTCCAAGTACTCGGTCATGCAATTAGGAGATGTTTGTTCTGTTTAAAACTCTCTTTACTAAGTAAAGAACTTAAGCTGACAATCTGCATCATTAGGAAAAATTCTATATATTGGTAGTAACCAGGCCCGGACTGGGACAAAAAATAGGCCCGGGCATTTTAGACTGAGCAGCCAATTTTTCCATGGACCTGGGGGGGTGTATCGGTCCTCCACGCTGTAATGTGCAGTAACACTGATATAAATATAAAGGGGACTGCACTGTAATGGTTACCCCCCTTACATCAGAGTCCGCACTGAGCCCCCTTACATCAGATTCCACACTGAGCCCCCTTACATCAGATTCCACACTGAGCCCCCTTACATCAGAGTCCGCACTGAGCCCCTTTACATCAGAGTCCGCACTGAGCCCCTTTACATCAGAGTCCGCACTGAGCCCCTTTACATCAGAGTCCGCACTGAGCCCCCTTACATCAGATTCCGCACTGAGCCCCTTTACATCAGAGTCTGCACTGAGCCCCCTTACATCAGATTCCACACTGAGCCCCCTTACATCAGAGTCCGCACTGAGCCCCTTTACATCAGAGTCTGCACTGAGCCCCTTTACATCAGATTCCGCACTGAGCCCCTTTACATCAGAGTCCGCACTGAGCCCCCTTACATCAGATTTCACACTGAGCCCCCTTACATCAGAGTCCGCACTGAGCCCCCTTACATCAGATTCCACACTGAGCCCCCTTACATCAGAGTCCGCACTGAGCCCCTTTACATCAGAGTCTGCACTGAGCCCCTTTACATCAGAGTCCGCACTGAGCCCCATTACTTCAGAGTCCGCACTGAGCCCCCTTACATCAGAGTCCGCACTGAGCCCCTTTACATCAGATTCCGCACTGAGCCCCCTTACATCAGAGTCCGCACTGAGCCCCCTTACATCAGATTCCGCACTGAGCCCCCTTACATCAGAGTCCGCACTGAGCCCCCTTACATCAGAGTCCGCACTCAGCCCCTTTACATCAGAGTCCGCACTGAGCCCCCTTACATCAGAGTCCGCACTGAGCCCCCTTACATCAGAGTCCGCACTGAGCCCCCTTACATCAGAGTCCGCACTCAGCCCCTTTACATCAGAGTCCGCACTCAGCCCCTTTACATCAGAGTCCGCACTGAGCCCCCTTACATCAGAGTCCGCACTGAGCCCCTTTACATCAGATTCCGCACTGAGCCCCTTTACATCAGATTCCGCACTGAGCCCCCTTACATCAGAGTCCGCACTCAGCCCCCTTACATCAGAGTCCGCACTGAGCCCCTTTACATCAGAGTCCATACTGAGCCCCTTTACATCAGAGTCCGCACTGAGCCCCTTTACATCAGAGTCCACACTGAGCCCCTTTACATCAGAGTCCGCACTGAGCCCCTTTACATTAGAGACCACACTAAGCCCCCTTACATCAGTTTCCACACCGAGTCCCCTTACATCAGAGTCCGCACTCAGCCCCTTTACATCAGAGTCCGCACTGAGCCCCTTTACATAGGAGTCCGCACTCAGCCCCTTTACATCAGAGTCCGCACTGAGCCCCCTTACATCAGAGTCCGCACTGAGCCCCCTTACATCAGAGTCCGCACTCAGCCCCTTTACATCAGAGTCCGCACTCAGCCCCTTTACATCAGAGTCCGCACTGAGCCCCCTTACATCAGAGTCCGCACTCAGCCCCCTTACATCAGAGTCCACACTGAGCCCGCTTACATCAGAGTCTACACTGAGCCCCATTACATCAGAGTCCGCACTGAGCCCCCTTACATCAGAGTCCGCACTGAGCCCCCTTACATCAGAGTCCGCACTGAGCCCCCTTACATCAGAGTCCGCACTGAGCCCCCATACATCAGAGTCCGCACTGAGCCCCTTTACATCAGAGTCTGCACTGAGCCCCCTTACATCAGAGTCCACACTGAGCCCCCTTACATCAGAGTCCGCACTGAGCCCCCATACATCAGAGTCCGCACTGAGCCCCTTTACATCAGAGTCTGCACTGAGCCCCCTTACATCAGAGTCCGCACTGAGCCCCCTTACATCAGAGTCCACACTGAGCCCCCTTACATCAGAGTCCGCACTGAGCCCCCTTACATCAGAGTCCGCACTCAGCCCCCTTACATCAGAGTCCGCACTGAGCCCCTTTACATCAGAGTCCATACTGAGCCCCTTTACATCAGAGTCCGCACTGAGCCCCTTTACATCAGAGTCCACACTGAGCCCCTTTACATCAGAGTCCGCACTGAGCCCCTTTACATTAGAGTCCACACTAAGCCCCCTTACATCAGTTTCCACACCGAGTCCCCTTACATCAGAGTCCGCACTCAGCCCCTTTACATCAGAGTCCGCACTGAGCCCCTTTACATAGGAGTCCGCACTGAGCCCCTTTACATCAGAGTCCGCACTCAGCCCCTTTACATCAGAGTCCGCACTGAGCCCCCTTACATCAGAGTCCGCACTCAGCCCCCTTACATCAGAGTCCACACTGAGCCCGCTTACATCAGAGTCTACACTAAGCCCCATTACATCAGAGTCCGCACTGAGCCCCCTTACATCAGAGTCCGCACTGAGCCCCCTTACATCAGAGTCCGCACTGAGCCCCCTTACATCAGAGTCCGCACTGAGCCCCCATACATCAGAGTCCGCACTGAGCCCCTTTACATCAGAGTCTGCACTGAGCCCCCTTACATCAGAGTCCACACTGAGCCCCCTTACATCAGAGTCCGCACTGAGCCCCCATACATCAGAGTCCGCACTGAGCCCCTTTACATCAGAGTCTGCACTGAGCCCCCTTACATCAGATTCCACACTGAGCCCCCTTACATCAGAGTCCGCACTGAGCCCCCTTACATCAGAGTCCACACTGAGCCCCCTTACATCAGAGTCCGCACTGAGCCCCCATACATCAGAGTCCGCACTGAGCCCCTTTACATCAGAGTCCGCACTCAGCCCCTTTACATCAGAGTCCACACTGAGCCCCCTTACATCAGAGTCCGCACTGAGCCCCTTTACATCAGAGTCCGCACTCAGCCCCTTTACATCAGAGTCCGCACTCAGCCCCTTTACATCAGAGTCCGCACTGAGCCCCCTTACATCAGATTCCACACTGAGCCCCCTTACATCAGAGTCCGCACTGAGCCCCTTTACATCAGAGTCTGCACTGAGCCCCTTTACATCAGAGTCTGCACTGAGCCCCTTTACATCAGATTCCGCACTGAGCCCCCTTACATCAGATTCCGCACTGAGCCCCCTTACATCAGAGTCCGCACTGAGCCCCCTTACATCAGATTCCGCACTGAGCCCCCTTACATCAGAGTCCGCACTGAGCCCCCTTACATCAGAGTCCGCACTCAGCCCCTTTACATCAGAGTCCGCACTGAGCCCCCTTACATCAGAGTCCGCACTGAGCCCCCTTACATCAGAGTCCGCACTGAGCCCCCTTACATCAGAGTCCGCACTCAGCCCCTTTACATCAGAGTCCGCACTCAGCCCCTTTACATCAGAGTCCGCACTGAGCCCCCTTACATCAGAGTCCGCACTCAGCCCCCTTACATCAGAGTCCGCACTGACCCCTTTACATCAGAGTCCGCACTCAGCCCCTTTACATCAGAGTCCGCACTCAGCCCCTTTACATCAGAGTCCACACTGAGCCCCTTTACATCAGAGTCCACACTAAGCCCCCTTACATCAGTTTCCACACCGAGCCCCCTTACATCAGAGTCCGCACTGAGCCCCCTTACATCAGCGTCCGCACTCAGCCCCTTTACATCAGAGTCCGCACTCAGCCCCTTTACATCAGAGTCCGCACTGAGCCCCCTTACATCAGAGTCCGCACTGAGCCCCTTTACATCAGATTCCGCACTGAGCCCCTTTACACCAGATTCCGCACTGAGCCCCTTTACATCAGAGTCCGCACTGAGCCCCCTTACATCAGAGTCCGCACTCAGCCCCCTTACATCAGAGTCCGCACTGAGCCCCTTTACATCAGAGTCCATACTGAGCCCCTTTACATCAGAGTCCGCACTGAGCCCCTTTACATCAGAGTCCACACTGAGCCCCTTTACATCAGAGTCCGCACTGAGCCCCTTTACATTAGAGTCCACACTAAGCCCCCTTACATCAGTTTCCACACCGAGTCCCCTTACATCAGAGTCCGCACTCAGCCCCTTTACATAGGAGTCCGCACTGAGCCCCTTTACATCAGAGTCCGCACTCAGCCCCTTTACATCAGAGTCCGCACTGAGCCCCCTTACATCAGAGTCCGCACTGAGCCCCCTTACATCAGAGTCCACACTGAGCCCGCTTACATCAGAGTCTACACTGAGCCCCATTACATCAGAGTCCGCACTGAGCCCCCTTACATCAGAGTCCGCACTGAGCCCCCTTACATCAGAGTCCGCACTGAGCCCCCTTACATCAGAGTCCGCACTGAGCCCCCATACATCAGAGTCCGCACTGAGCCCCTTTACATCAGAGTCTGCACTGAGCCCCCTTACATCAGAGTCCACACTGAGCCCCCTTACATCAGAGTCCGCACTGAGCCCCCATACATCAGAGTCCGCACTGAGCCCCTTTACATCAGAGTCTGCACTGAGCCCCCTTACATCAGAGTCCGCACTGAGCCCCCTTACATCAGAGTCCACACTGAGCCCCCTTACATCAGAGTCCGCACTGAGCCCCCTTACATCAGAGTCCGCACTCAGCCCCCTTACATCAGAGTCCGCACTCAGCCCCTTTACATCAGAGTCCGCACTCAGCCCCTTTACATCAGAGTCCGCACTCAGCCCCTTTACATCAGAGTCCACACTGAGCCCCTTTACATCAGAGTCCACACTAAGCCCCCTTACATCAGTTTCCACACCGAGCCCCCTTACATCAGAGTCCGCACTGAGCCCCCTTACATCAGAGTCCGCACTCAGCCCCTTTACATCAGAGTCCGCACTCAGCCCCTTTACATCAGAGTCCGCACTGAGCCCCCTTACATCAGAGTCCGCACTGAGCCCCTTTACATCAGATTCCGCACTGAGCCCCTTTACACTAGATTCCGCACTGAGCCCCTTTACATCAGAGTCCGCACTGAGCCCCCTTACATCAGAGTCCGCACTCAGCCCCCTTACATCATAGTCCGCACTGAGCCCCTTTACATCAGAGTCCATACTGAGCCCCTTTACATCAGAGTCCGCACTGAGCCCCTTTACATCAGAGTCCACACTGAGCCCCTTTACATCAGAGTCCGCACTGAGCCCCTTTACATTAGAGTCCACACTAAGCCCCCTTACATCAGTTTCCACACCGAGTCCCCTTACATCAGAGTCCGCACTCAGCCCCTTTACATAGGAGTCCTCACTGAGCCCCTTTACATCAGAGTCCGCACTCAGCCCCTTTACATCAGAGTCCGCACTGAGCCCCCTTACATCAGAGTCCGCACTCAGCCCCCTTACATCAGAGTCCACACTGAGCCCGCTTACATCAGAGTCTACACTGAGCCCCATTACATCAGAGTCCGCACTGAGCCCCCTTACATCAGAGTCCGCACTGAGCCCCCTTACATCAGAGTCCGCACTGAGCCCCCTTACATCAGAGTCCGCACTGAGCCCCCATACATCAGAGTCCGCACTGAGCCCCTTTACATCAGAGTCTGCACTGAGCCCCCTTACATCAGAGTCCACACTGAGCCCCCTTACATCAGAGTCCGCACTGAGCCCCCATACATCAGAGTCCGCACTGAGCCCCTTTACATCAGAGTCTGCACTGAGCCCCCTTACATCAGAGTCCGCACTGAGCCCCCTTACATCAGAGTCCGCACTCAGCCCCCTTACATCAGAGTCCGCACTGAGCCCCTTTACATCAGAGTCCATACTGAGCCCCTTTACATCAGAGTCCGCACTGAGCCCCTTTACATCAGAGTCCGCACTGAGCCCCTTTACATCAGAGTCTGCACTGAGCCCCCTTACATCAGAGTCCGCACTGAGCCCCCTTACATCAGAGTCCGCACTGAGCCCCCTTACATCAGAGTCCGCACTGAGCCCCCATACATCAGAGTCCGCACTGAGCCCCTTTACATCAGAGTCTGCACTGAGCCCCCTTACATCAGAGTCCACACTGAGCCCCCTTACATCAGAGTCCGCACTGAGCCCCCATACATCAGAGTCCGCACTGAGCCCCTTTACATCAGAGTCTGCACTGAGCCCCCTTACATCAGAGTCCGCACTGAGCCCCCTTACATCAGAGTCCGCACTCAGCCCCCTTACATCAGAGTCCGCACTGAGCCCCTTTACATCAGAGTCCATACTGAGCCCCTTTACATCAGAGTCCGCACTGAGCCCCTTTACATCAGAGTCCACACTGAGCCCCTTTACATCAGAGTCCGCACTGAGCCCCTTTACATTAGAGTCCACACTAAGCCCCCTTACATCAGTTTCCACACCGAGTCCCCTTACATCAGAGTCCGCACTCAGCCCCTTTACATCAGAGTCCGCACTGAGCCCCTTTACATAGGAGTCCGCACTGAGCCCCTTTACATCAGAGTCCGCACTCAGCCCCTTTACATCAGAGTCCGCACTCAGCCCCCTTACATCAGAGTCCACACTGAGCCCGCTTACATCAGAGTCTACACTGAGCCCCATTACATCAGAGTCCGCACTGAGCCCCCTTACATCAGAGTCCGCACTGAGCCCCCTTACATCAGAGTCCGCACTGAGCCCCCTTACATCAGAGTCCGCACTGAGCCCCCATACATCAGAGTCCGCACTGAGCCCCTTTACATCAGAGTCTGCACTGAGCCCCCTTACATCAGAGTCCACACTGAGCCCCCTTACATCAGAGTCCGCACTGAGCCCCCATACATCAGAGTCCGCACTGAGCCCCTTTACATCAGAGTCTGCACTGAGCCCCCTTACATCAGATTCCACACTGAGCCCCCTTACATCAGAGTCCGCACTGAGCCCCCTTACATCAGAGTCCACACTGAGCCCCCTTACATCAGAGTCCGCACTGAGCCCCCATACATCAGAGTCCGCACTGAGCCCCTTTACATCAGAGTCCGCACTCAGCCCCTTTACATCAGAGTCCACACTGAGCCCCCTTACATCAGAGTCCGCACTGAGCCCCTTTACATCAGAGTCCGCACTCAGCCCCTTTACATCAGAGTCCGCACTCAGCCCCTTTACATCAGAGTCCGCACTGAGCCCCCTTACATCAGATTCCACACTGAGCCCCCCTACATCAGAGTCCGCACTGAGCCCCTTTACATCAGAGTCCGCACTGAGCCCCCTTACATCAGATTCCACACTGAGCCCCCTTTACATCAGATTCCGCACTGAGCCCCCTTACATCAGATTCCGCACTGAGCCCCCTTACATCAGAGTCCGCACTGAGCCCCCTTACATCAGATTCCACACTGAGCCCCCCTACATCAGAGTCCGCACTGAGCCCCTTTACATCAGAGTCCGCACTGAGCCCCCTTACATCAGATTCCACACTGAGCCCCCTTTACATCAGATTCCGCACTGAGCCCCCTTACATCAGAGTCTGCACTGAGCCCCTTTACATCAGAGTCTGCACTGAGCCCCTTTACATCAGATTCCGCACTGAGCCCCCTTACATCAGATTCCGCACTGAGCCCCCTTACATCAGAGTCCGCACTGAGCCCCCTTACATCAGATTCCGCACTGAGCCCCCTTACATCAGAGTCCGCACTGAGCCCCCTTACATCAGAGTCCGCACTCAGCCCCTTTACATCAGAGTCCGCACTGAGCCCCCTTACATCAGAGTCCGCACTGAGCCCCCTTACATCAGAGTCCGCACTGAGCCCCCTTACATCAGAGTCCGCACTCAGCCCCTTTACATCAGAGTCCGCACTCAGCCCCTTTACATCAGAGTCCGCACTGAGCCCCCTTACATCAGAGTCCGCACTCAGCCCCCTTACATCAGAGTCCGCACTGAGCCCCTTTACATCAGAGTCCGCACTCAGCCCCTTTACATCAGAGTCCGCACTCAGCCCCTTTACATCAGAGTCCACACTGAGCCCCTTTACATCAGAGTTCACACTAAGCCCCCTTACATCAGTTTCCACACCGAGTCCCCTTACATCAGAGTCCGCACTCAGCCCCTTTACATCAGAGTCCGCACTGAGCCCCTTTACATAGGAGTCCGCACTGAGCCCCTTTACATCAGAGTCCGCACTCAGCCCCTTTACATCAGAGTCCGCACTGAGCCCCCTTACATCAGAGTCCGCACTCAGCCCCCTTACATCAGAGTCCACACTGAGCCCGCTTACATCAGAGTCTACACTGAGCCCCATTACATCAGAGTCCGCACTGAGCCCCCTTACATCAGAGTCCGCACTGAGCCCCATTACATCAGAGTCCGCACCGAGTCCCCTTACATCAGAGTCCGCACTCAGCCCCCTTACATCAGAGTCCGCACTGAGCCCCCTTACATCAGAGTCCGCACTGAGCCCCCTTACATCAGAGTCCACACTGAGCCCCCTTACATCAGAGTCCGCACTGAGCCCCTTTACATCAGAGTCCGCACTGAGCCCCATTACATCAGATTCCACACTGAGCCCCATTACTTCAGAGTCCGCACTCAGCCCCTTTACATCAGAGTCCGCACTGAGCCCCATTACTTCAGAGTCCGCACTGAGCCCCTTTACATCAGAGTCCGCACTGAGCCCCATTACTTCAGAGTCCGCACTGAGCCCCTTTACATCAGAGTCCGCACTGAGCCCCATTACATCAGATTCCGCACTGAGCCCCATTACATCAGATTCCACACTGAGCCCCTTTACATCAGAGTCCGCACTCAGCCCCTTTACATCAGAGTCCGCACTGAGCCCCTTTACATCAGAGTCCGCACTGAGCCCCATTACATCAGATTCCACACTGAGCCCCATTACTTCAGAGTCCGCACTCAGCCCCTTTACATCAGAGTCCGCACTGAGCCCCATTACTTCAGAGTCCGCACTGAGCCCCTTTACATCAGAGTCCGCACTGAGCCCCCTTACATCAGAGTCCGCACTGAGCCCCTTTACATCAGAGTCCACACTGAGCCCCTTTACATCAGAGTCCGCACTCAGCCCCATTACATCAGATTCCACACTGAGCCCCTTTACATCAGAGTCCGCACTGAGCCCCATTACATCAGATTCCACACTGAGCCCCATTACATCAGAGTCCGCACTGAGCCCCATTACATCAGATTCCACACTGAGCCCCATTACATCAGAGTCCGCACTCAGCCCCTTTACATCAGAGTCCGCACTCAGCCCCTTTACATCAGAGTCCGCACTGAGCCCCCTTACATCAGAGTCCGCACTGAGCCCCCTTACATCAGAGTCCGCACTGAGCCCCCTTACATCAGAGTCCGCACTCAGCCCCTTTACATCAGAGTCCGCACTCAGCCCCTTTACATCAGAGTCCGCACTGAGCCCCCTTACATCAGAGTCCGCACTCAGCCCCCTTACATCAGAGTCCGCACTGACCCCTTTACATCAGAGTCCGCACTCAGCCCCTTTACATCAGAGTCCGCACTCAGCCCCTTTACATCAGAGTCCACACTGAGCCCCTTTACATCAGAGTCCACACTAAGCCCCCTTACATCAGTTTCCGCACCGAGTCCCCTTACATCAGAGTCCGCACTGAGCCCCCTTACATCAGCGTCCGCACTCAGCCCCTTTACATCAGAGTCCGCACTCAGCCCCTTTACATCAGAGTCCGCACTGAGCCCCCTTACATCAGAGTCCGCACTGAGCCCCTTTACATCAGATTCCGCACTGAGCCCCTTTACACCAGATTCCGCACTGAGCCCCTTTACATCAGAGTCCGCACTGAGCCCCCTTACATCAGAGTCCGCACTGAGCCCCCTTACATCAGAGTCCGCACTCAGCCCCCTTACATCAGAGTCCGCACTGAGCCCCTTTACATCAGAGTCCATACTGAGCCCCTTTACATCAGAGTCCGCACTGAGCCCCTTTACATCAGAGTCCACACTGAGCCCCTTTACATCAGAGTCCGCACTGAGCCCCTTTACATTAGAGTCCACACTAAGCCCCCTTACATCAGTTTCCACACCGAGTCCCCTTACATCAGAGTCCGCACTCAGCCCCTTTACATAGGAGTCCGCACTGAGCCCCTTTACATCAGAGTCCGCACTCAGCCCCCTTACATCAGAGTCCACACTGAGCCCGCTTACATCAGAGTCTACACTGAGCCCCATTACATCAGAGTCCGCACTGAGCCCCCTTACATCAGAGTCCGCACTGAGCCCCCTTACATCAGAGTCCGCACTGAGCCCCCTTACATCAGAGTCCGCACTGAGCCCCCATACATCAGAGTCCGCACTGAGCCCCTTTACATCAGAGTCTGCACTGAGCCCCCTTACATCAGAGTCCACACTGAGCCCCCTTACATCAGAGTCCGCACTGAGCCCCCATACATCAGAGTCCGCACTGAGCCCCTTTACATCAGAGTCTGCACTGAGCCCCCTTACATCAGAGTCCGCACTGAGCCCCCTTACATCAGAGTCCACACTGAGCCCCCTTACATCAGAGTCCGCACTGAGCCCCCTTACATCAGAGTCCGCACTCAGCCCCCTTACATCAGAGTCCGCACTGAGCCCCTTTACATCAGAGTCCGCACTCAGCCCCTTTACATCAGAGTCCGCACTCAGCCCCTTTACATCAGAGTCCACACTGAGCCCCTTTACATCAGAGTCCACACTAAGCCCCCTTACATCAGTTTCCACACCGAGCCCCCTTACATCAGAGTCCGCACTGAGCCCCCTTACATCAGAGTCCGCACTCAGCCCCTTTACATCAGAGTCCGCACTCAGCCCCTTTACATCAGAGTCCGCACTGAGCCCCCTTACATCAGAGTCCGCACTGAGCCCCTTTACATCAGATTCCGCACTGAGCCCCTTTACACTAGATTCCGCACTGAGCCCCTTTACATCAGAGTCCGCACTGAGCCCCCTTACATCAGAGTCCGCACTCAGCCCCCTTACATCAGAGTCCGCACTGAGCCCCTTTACATCAGAGTCCATACTGAGCCCCTTTACATCAGAGTCCGCACTGAGCCCCTTTACATCAGAGTCCACACTGAGCCCCTTTACATCAGAGTCCGCACTGAGCCCCTTTACATTAGAGTCCACACTAAGCCCCCTTACATCAGTTTCCACACCGAGTCCCCTTACATCAGAGTCCGCACTCAGCCCCTTTACATAGGAGTCCTCACTGAGCCCCTTTACATCAGAGTCCGCACTCAGCCCCTTTACATCAGAGTCCGCACTGAGCCCCCTTACATCAGAGTCCGCACTCAGCCCCCTTACATCAGAGTCCGCACTGACCCCTTTACATCAGAGTCCGCACTCAGCCCCTTTACATCAGAGTCCGCACTCAGCCCCTTTACATCAGAGTCCACACTGAGCCCCTTTACATCAGAGTCCACACTAAGCCCCCTTACATCAGTTTCCACACCGAGCCCCCTTACATCAGAGTCCGCACTGAGCCCCCTTACATCAGCGTCCGCACTCAGCCCCTTTACATCAGAGTCCGCACTCAGCCCCTTTACATCAGAGTCCGCACTGAGCCCCCTTACATCAGAGTCCGCACTGAGCCCCTTTACATCAGATTCCGCACTGAGCCCCTTTACACCAGATTCCGCACTGAGCCCCTTTACATCAGAGTCCGCACTGAGCCCCCTTACATCAGAGTCCGCACTCAGCCCCCTTACATCAGAGTCCGCACTGAGCCCCTTTACATCAGAGTCCATACTGAGCCCCTTTACATCAGAGTCCGCACTGAGCCCCTTTACATCAGAGTCCGCACTGAGCCCCTTTACATTAGAGTCCACACTAAGCCCCCTTACATCAGTTTCCACACCGAGTCCCCTTACATCAGAGTCCGCACTCAGCCCCTTTACATAGGAGTCCGCACTGAGCCCCTTTACATCAGAGTCCGCACTCAGCCCCTTTACATCAGAGTCCGCACTGAGCCCCCTTACATCAGAGTCCGCACTCAGCCCCCTTACATCAGAGTCCACACTGAGCCCGCTTACATCAGAGTCTACACTGAGCCCCATTACATCAGAGTCCGCACTGAGCCCCCTTACATCAGAGTCCGCACTGAGCCCCCTTACATCAGAGTCCGCACTGAGCCCCCTTACATCAGAGTCCGCACTGAGCCCCCATACATCAGAGTCCGCACTGAGCCCCTTTACATCAGAGTCTGCACTGAGCCCCCTTACATCAGAGTCCACACTGAGCCCCCTTACATCAGAGTCCGCACTGAGCCCCCATACATCAGAGTCCGCACTGAGCCCCTTTACATCAGAGTCTGCACTGAGCCCCCTTACATCAGAGTCCGCACTGAGCCCCCTTACATCAGAGTCCACACTGAGCCCCCTTACATCAGAGTCCGCACTGAGCCCCCTTACATCAGAGTCCGCACTCAGCCCCCTTACATCAGAGTCCGCACTCAGCCCCTTTACATCAGAGTCCGCACTCAGCCCCTTTACATCAGAGTCCGCACTCAGCCCCTTTACATCAGAGTCCACACTGAGCCCCTTTACATCAGAGTCCACACTAAGCCCCCTTACATCAGTTTCCACACCGAGCCCCCTTACATCAGAGTCCGCACTGAGCCCCCTTACATCAGAGTCCGCACTCAGCCCCTTTACATCAGAGTCCGCACTCAGCCCCTTTACATCAGAGTCCGCACTGAGCCCCCTTACATCAGAGTCCGCACTGAGCCCCTTTACATCAGATTCCGCACTGAGCCCCTTTACACTAGATTCCGCACTGAGCCCCTTTACATCAGAGTCCGCACTGAGCCCCCTTACATCAGAGTCCGCACTCAGCCCCCTTACATCATAGTCCGCACTGAGCCCCTTTACATCAGAGTCCATACTGAGCCCCTTTACATCAGAGTCCGCACTGAGCCCCTTTACATCAGAGTCCACACTGAGCCCCTTTACATCAGAGTCCGCACTGAGCCCCTTTACATTAGAGTCCACACTAAGCCCCCTTACATCAGTTTCCACACCGAGTCCCCTTACATCAGAGTCCGCACTCAGCCCCTTTACATAGGAGTCCTCACTGAGCCCCTTTACATCAGAGTCCGCACTCAGCCCCTTTACATCAGAGTCCGCACTGAGCCCCCTTACATCAGAGTCCGCACTCAGCCCCCTTACATCAGAGTCCACACTGAGCCCGCTTACATCAGAGTCTACACTGAGCCCCATTACATCAGAGTCCGCACTGAGCCCCCTTACATCAGAGTCCGCACTGAGCCCCCTTACATCAGAGTCCGCACTGAGCCCCCTTACATCAGAGTCCGCACTGAGCCCCCATACATCAGAGTCCGCACTGAGCCCCTTTACATCAGAGTCTGCACTGAGCCCCCTTACATCAGAGTCCACACTGAGCCCCCTTACATCAGAGTCCGCACTGAGCCCCCATACATCAGAGTCCGCACTGAGCCCCTTTACATCAGAGTCTGCACTGAGCCCCCTTACATCAGAGTCCGCACTGAGCCCCCTTACATCAGAGTCCGCACTCAGCCCCCTTACATCAGAGTCCGCACTGAGCCCCTTTACATCAGAGTCCATACTGAGCCCCTTTACATCAGAGTCCGCACTGAGCCCCTTTACATCAGAGTCCGCACTGAGCCCCTTTACATCAGAGTCTGCACTGAGCCCCCTTACATCAGAGTCCGCACTGAGCCCCCTTACATCAGAGTCCGCACTGAGCCCCCTTACATCAGAGTCCGCACTGAGCCCCCATACATCAGAGTCCGCACTGAGCCCCTTTACATCAGAGTCTGCACTGAGCCCCCTTACATCAGAGTCCACACTGAGCCCCCTTACATCAGAGTCCGCACTGAGCCCCCATACATCAGAGTCCGCACTGAGCCCCTTTACATCAGAGTCTGCACTGAGCCCCCTTACATCAGAGTCCGCACTGAGCCCCCTTACATCAGAGTCCGCACTCAGCCCCCTTACATCAGAGTCCGCACTGAGCCCCTTTACATCAGAGTCCATACTGAGCCCCTTTACATCAGAGTCCGCACTGAGCCCCTTTACATCAGAGTCCACACTGAGCCCCTTTACATCAGAGTCCGCACTGAGCCCCTTTACATTAGAGTCCACACTAAGCCCCCTTACATCAGTTTCCACACCGAGTCCCCTTACATCAGAGTCCGCACTCAGCCCCTTTACATCAGAGTCCGCACTGAGCCCCTTTACATAGGAGTCCGCACTGAGCCCCTTTACATCAGAGTCCGCACTCAGCCCCTTTACATCAGAGTCCGCACTCAGCCCCCTTACATCAGAGTCCACACTGAGCCCGCTTACATCAGAGTCTACACTGAGCCCCATTACATCAGAGTCCGCACTGAGCCCCCTTACATCAGAGTCCGCACTGAGCCCCCTTACATCAGAGTCCGCACTGAGCCCCCTTACATCAGAGTCCGCACTGAGCCCCCATACATCAGAGTCCGCACTGAGCCCCTTTACATCAGAGTCTGCACTGAGCCCCCTTACATCAGAGTCCACACTGAGCCCCCTTACATCAGAGTCCGCACTGAGCCCCCATACATCAGAGTCCGCACTGAGCCCCTTTACATCAGAGTCTGCACTGAGCCCCCTTACATCAGATTCCACACTGAGCCCCCTTACATCAGAGTCCGCACTGAGCCCCCTTACATCAGAGTCCACACTGAGCCCCCTTACATCAGAGTCCGCACTGAGCCCCCATACATCAGAGTCCGCACTGAGCCCCTTTACATCAGAGTCCGCACTCAGCCCCTTTACATCAGAGTCCACACTGAGCCCCCTTACATCAGAGTCCGCACTGAGCCCCTTTACATCAGAGTCCGCACTCAGCCCCTTTACATCAGAGTCCGCACTCAGCCCCTTTACATCAGAGTCCGCACTGAGCCCCCTTACATCAGATTCCACACTGAGCCCCCCTACATCAGAGTCCGCACTGAGCCCCTTTACATCAGAGTCCGCACTGAGCCCCCTTACATCAGATTCCACACTGAGCCCCCTTTACATCAGATTCCGCACTGAGCCCCCTTACATCAGAGTCCGCACTGAGCCCCCTTACATCAGATTCCACACTGAGCCCCCCTACATCAGAGTCCGCACTGAGCCCCTTTACATCAGAGTCCGCACTGAGCCCCCTTACATCAGATTCCACACTGAGCCCCCTTTACATCAGATTCCGCACTGAGCCCCCTTACATCAGAGTCTGCACTGAGCCCCTTTACATCAGAGTCTGCACTGAGCCCCTTTACATCAGATTCCGCACTGAGCCCCCTTACATCAGATTCCGCACTGAGCCCCCTTACATCAGAGTCCGCACTGAGCCCCCTTACATCAGATTCCGCACTGAGCCCCCTTACATCAGAGTCCGCACTGAGCCCCCTTACATCAGAGTCCGCACTCAGCCCCTTTACATCAGAGTCCGCACTGAGCCCCCTTACATCAGAGTCCGCACTGAGCCCCCTTACATCAGAGTCCGCACTGAGCCCCCTTACATCAGAGTCCGCACTCAGCCCCTTTACATCAGAGTCCGCACTCAGCCCCTTTACATCAGAGTCCGCACTGAGCCCCCTTACATCAGAGTCCGCACTCAGCCCCCTTACATCAGAGTCCGCACTGAGCCCCTTTACATCAGAGTCCGCACTCAGCCCCTTTACATCAGAGTCCGCACTCAGCCCCTTTACATCAGAGTCCACACTGAGCCCCTTTACATCAGAGTCCACACTAAGCCCCCTTACATCAGTTTCCACACCGAGTCCCCTTACATCAGAGTCCGCACTCAGCCCCTTTACATCAGAGTCCGCACTGAGCCCCTTTACATAGGAGTCCGCACTGAGCCCCTTTACATCAGAGTCCGCACTCAGCCCCTTTACATCAGAGTCCGCACTGAGCCCCCTTACATCAGAGTCCGCACTCAGCCCCCTTACATCAGAGTCCACACTGAGCCCGCTTACATCAGAGTCTACACTGAGCCCCATTACATCAGAGTCCGCACTGAGCCCCCTTACATCAGAGTCCGCACTGAGCCCCATTACATCAGAGTCCGCACCGAGTCCCCTTACATCAGAGTCCGCACTCAGCCCCCTTACATCAGAGTCCGCACTGAGCCCCCTTACATCAGAGTCCGCACTGAGCCCCCTTACATCAGAGTCCACACTGAGCCCCCTTACATCAGAGTCCGCACTGAGCCCCTTTACATCAGAGTCCGCACTGAGCCCCATTACATCAGATTCCACACTGAGCCCCATTACTTCAGAGTCCGCACTCAGCCCCTTTACATCAGAGTCCGCACTGAGCCCCATTACTTCAGAGTCCGCACTGAGCCCCTTTACATCAGAGTCCGCACTGAGCCCCATTACTTCAGAGTCCGCACTGAGCCCCTTTACATCAGAGTCCGCACTGAGCCCCATTACATCAGATTCCGCACTGAGCCCCATTACATCAGATTCCACACTGAGCCCCTTTACATCAGAGTCCGCACTCAGCCCCTTTACATCAGAGTCCGCACTGAGCCCCTTTACATCAGAGTCCGCACTGAGCCCCATTACATCAGATTCCACACTGAGCCCCATTACTTCAGAGTCCGCACTCAGCCCCTTTACATCAGAGTCCGCACTGAGCCCCATTACTTCAGAGTCCGCACTGAGCCCCTTTACATCAGAGTCCGCACTGAGCCCCCTTACATCAGAGTCCGCACTGAGCCCCATTACTTCAGAGTCCGCACTGAGCCCCTTTACATCAGAGTCCGCACTCAGCCCCATTACATCAGATTCCACACTGAGCCCCTTTACATCAGAGTCCGCACTGAGCCCCATTACATCAGATTCCACACTGAGCCCCATTACATCAGAGTCCGCACTCAGCCCCTTTACATCAGAGTCCGCACTCAGCCCCTTTACATCAGAGTCCGCACTGAGCCCCCTTACATCAGAGTCCGCACTGAGCCCCCTTACATCAGAGTCCGCACTGAGCCCCCTTACATCAGAGTCCGCACTCAGCCCCTTTACATCAGAGTCCGCACTCAGCCCCTTTACATCAGAGTCCGCACTGAGCCCCCTTACATCAGAGTCCGCACTCAGCCCCCTTACATCAGAGTCCGCACTGACCCCTTTACATCAGAGTCCGCACTCAGCCCCTTTACATCAGAGTCCGCACTCAGCCCCTTTACATCAGAGTCCACACTGAGCCCCTTTACATCAGAGTCCACACTAAGCCCCCTTACATCAGTTTCCGCACCGAGTCCCCTTACATCAGAGTCCGCACTGAGCCCCCTTACATCAGCGTCCGCACTCAGCCCCTTTACATCAGAGTCCGCACTCAGCCCCTTTACATCAGAGTCCGCACTGAGCCCCCTTACATCAGAGTCCGCACTGAGCCCCTTTACATCAGATTCCGCACTGAGCCCCTTTACACCAGATTCCGCACTGAGCCCCTTTACATCAGAGTCCGCACTGAGCCCCCTTACATCAGAGTCCGCACTCAGCCCCCTTACATCAGAGTCCGCACTGAGCCCCTTTACATCAGAGTCCATACTGAGCCCCTTTACATCAGAGTCCGCACTGAGCCCCTTTACATCAGAGTCCACACTGAGCCCCTTTACATCAGAGTCCGCACTGAGCCCCTTTACATTAGAGTCCACACTAAGCCCCCTTACATCAGTTTCCACACCGAGTCCCCTTACATCAGAGTCCGCACTCAGCCCCTTTACATAGGAGTCCGCACTGAGCCCCTTTACATCAGAGTCCGCACTCAGCCCCCTTACATCAGAGTCCACACTGAGCCCGCTTACATCAGAGTCTACACTGAGCCCCATTACATCAGAGTCCGCACTGAGCCCCCTTACATCAGAGTCCGCACTGAGCCCCCTTACATCAGAGTCCGCACTGAGCCCCCTTACATCAGAGTCCGCACTGAGCCCCCATACATCAGAGTCCGCACTGAGCCCCTTTACATCAGAGTCTGCACTGAGCCCCCTTACATCAGAGTCCACACTGAGCCCCCTTACATCAGAGTCCGCACTGAGCCCCCATACATCAGAGTCCGCACTGAGCCCCTTTACATCAGAGTCTGCACTGAGCCCCCTTACATCAGAGTCCGCACTGAGCCCCCTTACATCAGAGTCCACACTGAGCCCCCTTACATCAGAGTCCGCACTGAGCCCCCTTACATCAGAGTCCGCACTCAGCCCCCTTACATCAGAGTCCGCACTGAGCCCCTTTACATCAGAGTCCGCACTCAGCCCCTTTACATCAGATTCCGCACTCAGCCCCTTTACACTAGATTCCGCACTGAGCCCCTTTACATCAGAGTCCGCACTGAGCCCCCTTACATCAGAGTCCGCACTCAGCCCCCTTACATCAGAGTCCGCACTGAGCCCCTTTACATCAGAGTCCATACTGAGCCCCTTTACATCAGAGTCCGCACTGAGCCCCTTTACATCAGAGTCCACACTGAGCCCCTTTACATCAGAGTCCGCACTGAGCCCCTTTACATTAGAGTCCACACTAAGCCCCCTTACATCAGTTTCCACACCGAGTCCCCTTACATCAGAGTCCGCACTCAGCCCCTTTACATAGGAGTCCTCACTGAGCCCCTTTACATCAGAGTCCGCACTCAGCCCCTTTACATCAGAGTCCGCACTGAGCCCCCTTACATCAGAGTCCGCACTCAGCCCCCTTACATCAGAGTCCACACTGAGCCCGCTTACATCAGAGTCTACACTGAGCCCCATTACATCAGAGTCCGCACTGAGCCCCCTTACATCAGAGTCCGCACTGAGCCCCCTTACATCAGAGTCCGCACTGAGCCCCCTTACATCAGAGTCCGCACTGAGCCCCCATACATCAGAGTCCGCACTGAGCCCCTTTACATCAGAGTCTGCACTGAGCCCCCTTACATCAGAGTCCACACTGAGCCCCCTTACATCAGAGTCCGCACTGAGCCCCCATACATCAGAGTCCGCACTGAGCCCCTTTACATCAGAGTCTGCACTGAGCCCCCTTACATCAGAGTCCGCACTGAGCCCCCTTACATCAGAGTCCGCACTCAGCCCCCTTACATCAGAGTCCGCACTGAGCCCCTTTACATCAGAGTCCGCACTGAGCCCCTTTACATCAGAGTCCATACTGAGCCCCTTTACATCAGAGTCCGCACTGAGCCCCTTTACATCAGAGTCCGCACTGAGCCCCTTTACATCAGAGTCTGCACTGAGCCCCCTTACATCAGAGTCCGCACTGAGCCCCCTTACATCAGAGTCCGCACTGAGCCCCCTTACATCAGAGTCCGCACTGAGCCCCCATACATCAGAGTCCGCACTGAGCCCCTTTACATCAGAGTCTGCACTGAGCCCCCTTACATCAGAGTCCACACTGAGCCCCCTTACATCAGAGTCCGCACTGAGCCCCCATACATCAGAGTCCGCACTGAGCCCCTTTACATCAGAGTCTGCACTGAGCCCCCTTACATCAGAGTCCGCACTGAGCCCCCTTACATCAGAGTCCGCACTCAGCCCCCTTACATCAGAGTCCGCACTGAGCCCCTTTACATCAGAGTCCATACTGAGCCCCTTTACATCAGAGTCCGCACTGAGCCCCTTTACATCAGAGTCCACACTGAGCCCCTTTACATCAGAGTCCGCACTGAGCCCCTTTACATTAGAGTCCACACTAAGCCCCCTTACATCAGTTTCCACACCGAGTCCCCTTACATCAGAGTCCGCACTCAGCCCCTTTACATCAGAGTCCGCACTGAGCCCCTTTACATAGGAGTCCGCACTGAGCCCCTTTACATCAGAGTCCGCACTCAGCCCCTTTACATCAGAGTCCGCACTGAGCCCCCTTACATCAGAGTCCGCACTCAGCCCCCTTACATCAGAGTCCACACTGAGCCCGCTTACATCAGAGTCTACACTGAGCCCCATTACATCAGAGTCCGCACTGAGCCCCCTTACATCAGAGTCCGCACTGAGCCCCCTTACATCAGAGTCCGCACTGAGCCCCCTTACATCAGAGTCCGCACTGAGCCCCCATACATCAGAGTCCGCACTGAGCCCCTTTACATCAGAGTCTGCACTGAGCCCCCTTACATCAGAGTCCACACTGAGCCCCCTTACATCAGAGTCCGCACTGAGCCCCCATACATCAGAGTCCGCACTGAGCCCCTTTACATCAGAGTCTGCACTGAGCCCCCTTACATCAGATTCCACACTGAGCCCCCTTACATCAGAGTCCGCACTGAGCCCCCTTACATCAGAGTCCACACTGAGCCCCCTTACATCAGAGTCCGCACTGAGCCCCCATACATCAGAGTCCGCACTGAGCCCCTTTACATCAGAGTCCGCACTCAGCCCCTTTACATCAGAGTCCACACTGAGCCCCCTTACATCAGAGTCCGCACTGAGCCCCTTTACATCAGAGTCCGCACTCAGCCCCTTTACATCAGAGTCCGCACTCAGCCCCTTTACATCAGAGTCCGCACTGAGCCCCCTTACATCAGATTCCGCACTGAGCCCCCTTACATCAGAGTCCGCACTGAGCCCCTTTACATCAGAGTCCGCACTGAGCCCCTTTACATCAGAGTCTGCACTGAGCCCCTTTACATCAGAGTCTGCACTGAGCCCCTTTACATCAGAGTCCGCACTCAGCCCCTTTACATCAGAGTCCGCACTCAGCCCCTTTACATCAGAGTCCGCACTGAGCCCCCTTACATCAGATTCCGCACTGAGCCCCCTTACATCAGATTCCACACTGAGCCCCCCTACATCAGAGTCCGCACTGAGCCCCTTTACATCAGAGTCTGCACTGAGCCCCTTTACATCAGAGTCTGCACTGAGCCCCTTTACATCAGATTCCGCACTGAGCCCCCTTACATCAGATTCCGCACTGAGCCCCCTTACATCAGAGTCCGCACTGAGCCCCCTTACATCAGATTCCGCACTGAGCCCCCTTACATCAGAGTCCGCACTGAGCCCCCTTACATCAGAGTCCGCACTCAGCCCCTTTACATCAGAGTCCGCACTGAGCCCCCTTACATCAGAGTCCGCACTGAGCCCCCTTACATCAGAGTCCGCACTGAGCCCCCTTACATCAGAGTCCGCACTCAGCCCCTTTACATCAGAGTCCGCACTCAGCCCCTTTACATCAGAGTCCGCACTGAGCCCCCTTACATCAGAGTCCGCACTCAGCCCCCTTACATCAGAGTCCGCACTGAGCCCCTTTACATCAGAGTCCGCACTCAGCCCCTTTACATCAGAGTCCGCACTCAGCCCCTTTACATCAGAGTCCACACTGAGCCCCTTTACATCAGAGTCCACACTAAGCCCCCTTACATCAGTTTCCACACCGAGTCCCCTTACATCAGAGTCCGCACTCAGCCCCTTTACATCAGAGTCCGCACTGAGCCCCTTTACATAGGAGTCCGCACTGAGCCCCTTTACATCAGAGTCCGCACTCAGCCCCTTTACATCAGAGTCCGCACTGAGCCCCCTTACATCAGAGTCCGCACTCAGCCCCCTTACATCAGAGTCCACACTGAGCCCGCTTACATCAGAGTCTACACTGAGCCCCATTACATCAGAGTCCGCACTGAGCCCCCTTACATCAGAGTCCGCACTGAGCCCCATTACATCAGAGTCCGCACCGAGTCCCCTTACATCAGAGTCCGCACTCAGCCCCCTTACATCAGAGTCCGCACTGAGCCCCCTTACATCAGAGTCCGCACTGAGCCCCCTTACATCAGAGTCCACACTGAGCCCCCTTACATCAGAGTCCGCACTGAGCCCCTTTACATCAGAGTCCGCACTGAGCCCCATTACATCAGATTCCACACTGAGCCCCATTACTTCAGAGTCCGCACTCAGCCCCTTTACATCAGAGTCCGCACTGAGCCCCATTACTTCAGAGTCCGCACTGAGCCCCTTTACATCAGAGTCCGCACTGAGCCCCATTACTTCAGAGTCCGCACTGAGCCCCTTTACATCAGAGTCCGCACTGAGCCCCATTACATCAGATTCCGCACTGAGCCCCATTACATCAGATTCCACACTGAGCCCCTTTACATCAGAGTCCGCACTCAGCCCCTTTACATCAGAGTCCGCACTGAGCCCCTTTACATCAGAGTCCGCACTGAGCCCCATTACATCAGATTCCACACTGAGCCCCATTACTTCAGAGTCCGCACTCAGCCCCTTTACATCAGAGTCCGCACTGAGCCCCATTACTTCAGAGTCCGCACTGAGCCCCTTTACATCAGAGTCCGCACTGAGCCCCCTTACATCAGAGTCCGCACTGAGCCCCATTACTTCAGAGTCCGCACTGAGCCCCTTTACATCAGAGTCCGCACTCAGCCCCATTACATCAGATTCCACACTGAGCCCCTTTACATCAGAGTCCGCACTGAGCCCCATTACATCAGATTCCACACTGAGCCCCTTTACATCAGAGTCCGCACTGAGCCCCATTACATCAGATTCCACACTGAGCCCCATTACATCAGAGTCCGCACTCAGCCCCTTTACATCAGAGTCCGCACTGAGCCCCATTACATCAGAGTCCGCACTGAGCCCCATTACATCAGATTCCACACTGAGCCCCCTTACATCAGAGTCCGCACTGAGCCCCCACTTACTGTAAGGGGGAGCTCTGTGGACTCTAATGTAAAGGGGAACACTGATTTAAGGGGGTCTCTGCTCACCAAAGTCCCCCTCTTGTATCAGAGTCCACAGAACACCCCTTAAATTCGTTTTCTATACACATTGGAAGGCTGGAGAGAGGGTGAGCTTACTCACCCCAGGATGAGGCTCAGGAGCGGGCTGCCTGCAGCTTTTAAATCTTTTCTTCCTTCACCCCATAGATGTGTGGGCGGGGCAGACGCAGGGGGTGTGGGCGGGGCAGACACAGGGGGTATGGGCGGGGCAGACACAGGGGTATGGGCGGAGCAGATAGAGTAGAGGGGCGGGAAGAGGAGGAGCAGTGGAACTGTCAGCGTTGGCTGAGCTGTGTGTGAGAGAGACACACAGCTCAGACGCTCAGCCAATCAGCCGCTATCGTAGTTGCGCCGGAGCCCAGAGATGACACAGGCACGGCCGCATAGCGGTGGGTGAGCGGCGGCCGTGGCCTGTGTTAACCCTGTCCAGGCCGCGGGCGCCGCTTACCTCCCGCTGTGCGGCCTGATCATCAACAGGCTATGGAGCTGGAGGTCCCAGCCCACCGGGCAAATGCCCGGTCTGCCCTATGGCCAGTCCGGGCCTGGTAGTAACAGTTCCACTCCATGCCATAATCCAGTACATGATAAAGTTAACTTATGTAATGGTAAAGTTCATATACAAGGGAGGGGGTGCTAGGGTTGCCATCTGTCCAGGATTCACCCAGACAGTCAGGGTTTCGAATCATGTGTCCAGGTTTCAGGCAGACTGAAACCCGGACACATTATTCAAACTGGGCAGAGGCTCCTCAAGTAACCAAGATAGTCACACACATCTGTTGCCATCCGGGAGCTGCAGGTGGCTGTCTTGGGGCAAGTTTGGCATCACTGGGTGGACAGGTAATGATGTTTAAAAGAGCAATTTGGCCACACCCACTGTTCACTACGGCAAGCTATGCACACCACATTACTACTCTCCTTGGGGTACCCAAAGGTGTCCCAGGCCGCTAAAGTGTTCGGGTTTGGCTTGAAGAAAAGGTGGCAACCCTAGCTGTGGCACTTGTTCTGCTCCTCTGAATCTCATGATCCTACTATTCACTTCTCTAGGCTATCAGACTAACTGCAGCTCCCCAGAGGAAAATGCAAACTACTAACAGCACTTCATGCTGGCTTCTCACTCCTGGGGAGCAAGGTCGCTCCCTTGGACAGGGCATTCATGTGGCACTAACTCACAGCTACGTAGTTCTGCTGCTCTTTCCATTTCCCGTGCAGGCTGTCTCCCAAATGGCCTGGCATATATATAGATATATCGATATATAGATATATCGATATATCTATATATATCGATATATCGATATATATAGATATATCGATATATATAGATATATATCGATATATCTATATATATATATATACACTGTATATATACAGTTCATCACAGCCGCACAAAAATGCCTACTTTGGTGTCATCCACAGGCACTGGCTTCCCCAAGAGGTCCTCCTAGAGCCCAAAGCAGGGTACAATCAACATAGATACAAAGGCACGCATACAGTTCACAGAACAGTCTTGGAAGACAAACACAGGGTACACATAGTAGTGCTGGAAAGCACACAGGGATAACTGAACATTCCTGTAAGACACTCACAAGTCACACAGAGCAGTCCTGGATGGCACACACAGGATTCACAGATCAGTCCTGGAATGCACACACGGGATTCACAGAACAGTCCTGGATGACACACACAGGGTTCAGAGGCACACACAGAGATAACAGACCAGCAATGGAAGGCACATACACAAGGTACGTAGATCAGTCCCGGAAGGTACACACAGGGTTCACAGAGCATTAGCAGTCCTGGAAGGCACACACAGGGTATGTAGATCAGTTCAGGAAGGCACATACAGGGTTTGTAGGTCAGTTCAGGAAGGCACATACAGGGTTTGTAGATCAGTTCAGGAAGGCACATACAGGGTACGTAGATCAGTCCTGGAAGCATAGGCGTGTGCACAGGGTGTGCCGGGTGTGCCCAGGCACACCCTTATACCCCCATGCGCATTAGTGTTATCGTTCTGTGTAGCAACAGGAACATGGGAAAGTTCTCCCTCCTACTGGCTCTTTCATAAGAGAAGTGTTTATCCTTTTCTCTTTCACTGTGCCAGCAGGGAGATCAATGTGCCGGGGTCATATATATGTAGATACATACACATGCATGTGTGTTTGAGCTTAAGGGTGCACACCCTAATGCATTAGGCTGCGCACACCTATGCCTGGAAGACACACACAGGGTACGTAGCTCAGTCCTGGAATCCACTTACAGGGTTCACAGATCAGTCCTGAAAGGTGCACACAGAGATAACAAACCAGTAATGGAAGGCACATACACTGGGTACGTAGATCAGTCCGGGAAGGCACAAACAGGGTTCACAGAGCAGTCCTGGAAGGCACACACAGGGTATGAAAATCAGTTCAGGAAGGCACATACAGGGTACGTAGATCAGTCCTGGAAGACACACACAGGGTACGTAGATCAGTTCAGGAAGGCACATACAGGGTACGTAGATCAGTCCTGGAAGACACACACAGGGTACAAAGATCAGTCCTGGAATGCACTTACAGGGTTCACAGTTCAGTCCTGGAAGACTGTCAGAAACCATGAATCAGACTGAGACAGAAGTACCGTTAAATCACACTTGTTTAATAATAATAATAATAAAAAAAGGTAAACAAAGTAAACGTAGTCAAAACATAGCCAGAGTTCAGGAACCAGAAGGGATAGTCAGACAAGCCAAAACGTCAGGAAACCAGAGATGAGCGTAGTAGAACAGCAAGCAGGAGCCATCTGGAGCCAGAAGGAATGTCAGCCAAGCAAGTCTTTAACAGGAACACAGGAGAGCATCTCTAGAGATGTGACCAATGAAGGCAGAGATCATCTGGACTGGGTGGCTTAAGTAGGCAGGACTGACGAGCAGGATATCATCAACAGGTTAGTCACTGTGGAGAGATGGACGATGCAAATTCAATCAAGTGACGAACACCCAGGTGAATCGGAATAATAAAAACATGCCACCACCTGATGAAAAACCTGCTTACCAGCTGGCAGGTAAAATCGGGCAGTTGGCTTATACCCAGCCAGGGCCTTTTCTCATAAAGGTGATCCTCTTACGGACTGGAGGTTGGATGCAAGTTAAAATGGATAGGATACTCAAACTCCTCCCAGCAGCACAAAACCTTAACCAGACATCACGAGACCCAGCCACATATAGAGGAAGAGAGACCATCCATAGCGTAATAACGCTTGGCGTGTTCTCTGACCTGGGTAGACCTTGGCTCACATCAGAGGATCAGGTGGTGTTCTGGGTCACATTCCAAGATATAGGGTACGTAGATCAGTCCTGGAAGACACACACAGGGTACAAAGATCAGTCCTGGAATGCACTTACAGGGTTCACAGTTCAGTCCTGGAAGACTGTCAGAAACCATGAATCAGACTGAGACAGAAGTACAGTTAAATCACACTTGTTTAATAATAATAAAAAAAGGTAAACAAAGTAAACGTAGTCAAAACATAGCCAGAGTTCAGGAACCAGAAGGGATTGTCAGACAAGCCAAAACGTCAGGAAACCAGAGATGAGCGTAGTAGAACAGCAAGCAGGATCTGGAGCCAGAAGGAATGTCAGCCAAGCAAGTCTTTAACAGGAACACAGGAGAGCATCTCTAGAGATGTGACCAAGGTGAAGGCAGAGATCATCTGGACTGGACGGCTTAAGTAGGCAGGACTGACGAGCAGGATATCATCAACAGGTGAGTCACTGTGGAGAGATAGGAGCTGGCAATTAGCCGACAGCTGAGCGGCCAGCTTTGAGAAGGAAGGGCTGAGCCCAGCCCTGACAAAGGTGCACACAGGGTTCACAGAGCAGTCTTGAAGGCACACACGGGGTACACAGATCAGTTCTGGAAGGCATACATCATCACTCTGCCCCACTAATCTGAAGAAAGTTCCAAAAACTTGGAATGTGACCCAGAACACCACCTGATCCTCTGATGTGAGCCAAGGTCTACCCAGGTCAGAGAACACGCCAAGCGTTATTACGCTATGGATGGTCTCTCTTTCTCTATATGTGGCTGGGTCTCGTGATGTCTGGTTAAGGTTTTGTGCTGCTGGGAGGAGTTTGAGTATCCTATCCATTTCAACTTGCATCCAACCTCCAGTCTGTCAGCGCATAACCTTTATGAGAAAAGGCCCTGGCTGGGTATAAGCCAACTGCCCGATTTTTTCTGCCAGCTGGTAAGCAGGTTTTTCATCAGGTGGTGGCACGTTTGTTATTATTCCGATTCACCTGGGTGTTCGTCACTTGATTGAATTTGCATAGTCCATCCAAGAATTATTGTATGGACTTTCCATGTTTTAGAATATCAGTATTCTAAATAAATAAAATCATAATGAGATAATATCAGTATGTGGGGGGACAGGGGGTTCGCCTCCTAGATGTCAGGTTGTAAACCACAAGCCAATACAGAAATTCTTCCCACTTCGGCGCAAGGCAATTAACCTCCTCACACCTGGAACCAATAGACACCAATATTCTCCTCTTTTCTTCTCAAGATGATTAACTGTTGGATGCTGTAGGGGCAGAACGTACCCCATACCTCACCAGTCTCCTGTGCCCCACCTGGGACACAAACACTTGACCCTTGCTGTCACTCTATATTATGGATTCTCTTCTCCATAATGGGTCACACCACTGGAAGCCATGGCTTTATGATTAACGCAATGCCTTGCTCTCATGACTCCCCATGGCAGATCTCTAGGCTGACCCTGTGCCACAGCCAATATGAGTACCATACTGCATGGTGATGGACATAAAGTGCAACTGTCCTCCCACTGAGCATCTCCCACCCCAGTCACCTGCTTCCTCTTCAGACTGGCCACCTTCACAAGAAATTGGGTCCCAACCTTAAAGGAATCAGCCAAAAACATAAAGAGACATTGTGCTGTAAATACTTTAGCAAAATAACACAAAAGTAACAGCAACAATTAGTGGCTGCTTACAAGTATTAGTATTAGAATTATAATCAGTATTATAATTAGGTCATATTAGTATTAAAATTAGATTTTTTTTGTACTGTATTTACTTGTACCACCATTCTATACCAAATAAAAAGTTTGTAAATAAAAAAAAAAATCTTTATTAAAATTAAACAGTGTGATAAATAAACACTATCAGTATTAAAATTTGATAATATCTGTATTAGTATAATAATTGCATAATATCAGTATTAGAAATAGATAATATTAAAATTATATAATATTAGTATTAAAATTAGTCAGTATTAGTAAAAGAAAGTATCTTGTAGGAATGAATCCCTGGTCCCCAAAACAGGGTTCACGGTGGCCCTCTGGGTGTCGCGCACCAGTTTAGCAGCTGACCCTGAAGAGACTCTCAAGAGATAACAGAACAAATACCAGGCAAATACCAGGCAGCTAGTGATAGTGGTGCAGGAGCATGTGATCATATAACGGGACGGAAAGTATTCAGACCCCCTTCATTTTTTCACTCTTTGTTATATTGCAGCCATTTGCTAAAATCATTTAAGTTCATTTTTTTTCCTCATTAATATACACACAGCATCCCATATTGACAGAAAAACACAGAATTGTTGATATTTTTGCAGATTTATTAAAAAAGAAAAACTGAAATATCACATGGTCCTAAGTATTCAGACCCTTTGCTCAGTATTTAGTAGAAGCCCCCTTTTGATCTAATACAGCCATGAGTCTTTTTGGGAAAGATGCAACAAGTTTTTCACACCTGGATTTAGGGATCCTCTGCCATTCCTCCTTGCAGATCCTCACCAGTTCTGTCAGGTTGGATGGTAAACGTTGGTGGACAGACATTTTTAGGTCTCTCCAGAGATGCTCAATTGGGTTTAAGTCAGGGCTCTGGCTGGGCCATTCAAGAACAGTCACGGAGTTGTTGTGAAGCCACTCCTTCGTTATTTTAGCTGTGTACTTAGGGTCATTGTCTTGTTGGAAGGTAAACCTTCGGCCCAGTCTGAGGTCTTGAGCACTCTGGAGAAGGTTTAATGAATTCCCTTCCCCCTCACTGGTGGTCATGACAGTGAAAGTTAGTTAACCCCCCACACTGGTGGTCATGGCAATCGTCTTGTATACAACCGGACTGTCTTGTGCTTCTCCAAACAATCAGTGCCACCGAGAGAGGGATGGGGTCAACGTTCACTGTCATGACCACTAATGGAGAGTGAAGAGGGGTGGGGGGGCGAGTTCAGTACCATAACCACCAGGGGGTGGGATGGGAGGGGGGTTAACTTTCACTGCCATGACCAGCAATGGGGGTGTTGACTATCTTTCAGTGCCATGACCCCCAATGGGGGGGAGGAACGTAAGGGGGGTAATTTTCACTGCTATGACTACCAGTGCAGGGGGGGGGGTTAACTAACTTTCACTGTCTAGACCACCAATGGGGGGGTTAACTTTCACTGCTATGACAAGCAATGGGGGGGTTAACTAACTTTTACTGACATGACCACCAATGAGAGGGAAGGGCTGGGAGGGGGATTAACTTTCACTGCCATGACCACCAGTGTGAGTGTGAACTAACTTTAGGTGTTGGTGTAGTAAGTGTAGTTTAGTGTAGGCCCTGCCCTAGAGGAATCTACCTTGTCAAGTTGAGCGTAATCTTTTGTCCAAAAATGTGTCAACGAATAGAAGATAGAACCATTTCTATTAGGAAAGTTTAATGTTTGCCCATTTGATTAAACTACAATATTCTTTGTTTATTCATATATATATATATATATTCATATATATACTAAACCTATCAGCATGTCATTGAAGTGTGGGAGGAAACCAGAATTCCTGGATAAAACCCACACAGCCACAGGGAGAACATGCAAACTCCAGCCAGGTAGTGCCATGGTTGGGATTCAAACCAACAACCATAGTGCTGCCAAGTGGAAATTCTAACCACTTCACACTGTGCTGCAGACACATTTATAAGTAAAAAAGAAAAACAAATGGCTGGTAAATGATATTTCTATCCCAACTTAGATTTCTTTGTAAAAGAACGGCACGGGGACCCCCAACATACATACCAACCCCTTAAGGGTCAAGTATGTGTTTTGGGGGGTACTTTGGAGGGGTCCCCATGCCATTAAAAAGAAAGGAAGCTGGCAGGGAAATATAAATTACCAACTTTTTTTTCCCCATATTGTCACTTTGCTGTAATACATCCTACATCAAGAATGATAAAAAAAAAAATAAGTCATAGCATTCTCCCCTAAAATGCATACCAAAGACCTTATCATCAATGATGGTCTGTTATGCATCTTAAGGGGGGACCCCACATAAAAAAAAGACATGGGGTCCCCCCATAACTCATACCATACTCTTTGGGGGTAGATTTACTAAAACTACTGGTGCACTCAGAATCTGGTACAGCTGTGCATGGTAGCCAATCAGCTTCTAACCTCAGCTTGTTCAATTAAGCTATGGCAATAAAACCTGGAAGCTGATTTATCTGATCTATGCAGAACTGCACCAGATTTTGCACTCTTCAGCTTTAGTAAATAACCCCCTTTGCATCTGGATTTTAAGGGGGCACTCCATGCAAAGAAAAAAAATGGTGTGGGATTCCCCCAAACTTAGCTAACACACAATCAATAAAAAAATTTTCAAAGCATATACAAAACATGTGCATTATGTGTACCTGCATATCAAAATGACAATTGTTAGTCCCAGTGAGTGCCTGCCAGCATGAAGAAGCAACACAGCGCCCTCATCAGGTCCGTGGAGACACCTTAGCATTACATCTGCCTACACACGTGGCTCATTAAAGGAAACCTGTCATAAAAGAAACATGGAACTTTCTGTTAACACATGCACTACTTTTGCAAACAGTAGCTGTTTAGCTTTTATTCTAACATATTTTTAGTGCTCTCAGTAACTGACCTTTAAAAATACAATGTTGATAAGGATTCTGTTGTTACTTTGCTGATATGCATATTTGTCCTGGTTTAGTGCTGTAGACAGTAGGTCAGAATAACAGCCAGCATTAGAAAAACATCAGCTCCCGTATTTTGTTCATGACGGGTTTACCAGGCAAAATACCTTTAAAAGAAACCCAAGATAGAAACTGCAATTTAGGCACATACTAGCTTTGGTGCCGTGAAGATGAACTTAATACGTGAGTAATTTCATTGTACTGGAACTGGTATGAAGCTCATGAATCAGAAAATGGCAGTTTCTATTTCAGACCTCATACACAGATGCCTTGTTTTGTGATGTCTCGGTGATGTCCGTGCTGGAGCTGAAACTACACAGGCACTGTCTGGCCCAGGCTGTGGATCAATCCAACAAGAAATATTGAAGGTCCTCTATTATTAAGCACTTATAGGGATGACGCACACCAGTGGAATAGGAACATGATCTGCTGGAAAGGGTTTTGCTTACTATACAATGCATGCTCAATAAAATTTATATAAAAAAAAGAAAAAGCTTTGGCAGCAGCTTCAATATTTCTTGTCTAAATCCCAGGGAGCAGATGGACCTTGCTTAGCCAGTGCATTCGTGGCCGGTCAAGGAAGACCAGGAGTCCATAGAGCACATGGATCAAACACAAGGCCTGCTGACCGGTTGCGGCCTGCCTGGTAGGGATGCCACTTTTTCTTCAAGCCAAACCCAAAAACTTTAGCTGCGCACAGCAAATTTTTCGGTTTTTTTAGCATACACTGTAGCAGGGATATGCAATTAGCGGACCTCCAGCTGTTGCAAAACTACAAGTCCCAGCATACCTCTGCCTCAGAGTGTTGCTATGCCTCATGGGACTTGTAGTTCTGCAACAGCTAGAGGTCCACTAATTGCATATACCTGCGCTATAGGATTGTGACAGACCTGGGACACTTTTGGCCGCTGCAAAGAAAATAGTAATGCGGCATGCATATTGCCCCCTCACCCATAGCTCCCAACTGTCCCTGATTTCGAGGGACTGTCCCTGATTTGGAACAAAGTCCCTCTGTCCCTCGTAGCTCCTCATTTGTCCCTCATTCTGGTCTGATTTATATAGTTGTATATGTAGCGCTGGTAGATTTTTCAATCTACTGCATATAGGTACATTTAGTGGGTTATCTGTTCATACATAGTCAAATTTGCCTCTGTTCCAGTTTGGCTGAGTTGCGTGTAGTTTCACACTGTGCCTGTGGGTGTCGTTGTCCCCATGGGTCGGTGTTGGAAAGGAAACGTGCTGAAGCGTATGGGTGCTCCTCTGTCCCGGAGATAACTCGGTGGAGGTGGTCTTCCGAGTTGCATTCTGGGAGAGGGTATTTATGGGACAGACGCCATGTTTTAGGGGTCTTTTCGTTACAGCTGCTGGCCCTCCTGGCCGACAGGTATGTGTTAGGAGTACTACCACGTGGTCCTCCAACCGGGAGGCCCACGTTGCTGCAGCGGGTGGGTGGGCCCAGAAGCCTATCTGGGGCCTACCACAGCGGCGAGGGGATGGTCCTGGGCTGTCTGTCCTACAGGAAGAAGCTGGACAACTGAGAAGATGCCAGGGGAGGACCCGTCATGGAAGGATCATGCGGAGTGCTGGTCTGGAGAGGGGCCTGGTGACTCAGTTGGAGGATGCATCCTAAAGTTATCCTACCGCATAAAGGTATAAAGGTTAAAGGTTCTAGTGCTGTGTTTGCTATCCATCGTAAACCATTACATCCTGTGGCAGAGGATCGTACGGGTTTCTATTTCATTCAAGTCTGTGGCAGAGACTTTTGTTCGTGCTGCGTACTGGCTGCTAGGATAGTAAGAGAAACCCATCCAGGTGGGCAAAGATTCAACTCTAAGAGGAAAGTACATTCATCTACAAGATTCCAATACACTAAGAAAAGGTATTTGAACTTCCCTGCAACTCTTCTTCTACCTCTTTCCTGCTACTTCCTTCACTTACGTTTATTAAAGCATTGGAAAAGATACTCAAGTGTCTGGTGCCTACATTGTCTGGTATTAAACTCAACGGGACCCTAGACCCGGTTCTGGTGAAATTAAGGTAACGAAGGTGACAGTAACAGCCCGCTTTAAACCAGCAGCTCCACCGAGAGTTATTGCTACATATATAAAATGCACTATCTATCTTTCAAAAAGTGTTTCCCAGTGGTAAACCTTTCATCCAATTTCTAAATTGCTGCATTTGTAAATTCCAAAAGCCAATAAAATAAGAATGGTAGTGGTAAAAAAGCACTTTTGGGTTCAACCAATCAACTTCTTTTATACAATTCTCCATTAAGGGGGCGTGGCAGGGGGCGTTTTCATATTCCCACATACTTTTGCTAATAGGTGTCCCTCACGCCCCTCTCAGAAAGTTGGGAGTATGCCCTCACCCTCCTATCAAGCCCTGTTCCGAGCCACAATCCTGTCTGTTATTGTGTCCGGGTTTCAGGCAGACTGAAGCCCGGACACATGATTCAAAACCCAGACTGTCCAGGTGAATCCCAGACAGGTGGCAAGCCTACTGCCAGGCCATTACATATGGCTTTTGCACCTCTCCTGCAGCTGCGAGCTGCGGCACCCCACCTTGTGCAGCCACAGAAAGAGTTGTGTCCCCTCATCTCAGCAGTCTGTGCAACTGCAGCATCCCCTCATCTCCTGGTCTCAGCATTCTGCAGACTCCAGCAGCTACCTCCAGCCCTCCTCTGGTCCTCCTCCAGAACCTGCACTTTCTGATTCTCACCTCTGCCCCCAGGACCTTCCCAGCAGCAGCCCAAGGTAAGGGAGGTGCATTGTGATGTCATAATGACATGATGCTGCGGACCAACCTCCTGCGGACCAAACTCTACACGCATTTCAGCCGATCAAGAGGGCCCATTTGATTGGCTGAAACGCGCGCAGAGGTTGGTCCACAGCATCGTGTCATCGTGACACACTTCCGGTCAGGGAAATCAACCAGTATACCGCGGCGGCGGCATACCACTGCATTTAGGCAGATTTCTTAGGAACTTGCCTGCTGTTCACACCGGGTACCAGGTTTATAGGCACCCTTACATGTGAGTTTAACTACTATGTTTTTTTATATGGAATAAATGTTTTAAAATGTTGCTGCGCAATGAGGCATTTTCTGTCATTTACATGAGGAACATCTGCCCCAAACAACACTAGTATATAGAGGAATGAGGCCCTCTTTATCATATCCAGTCATATGAGGAAGTATCGATCCCGAACCACATCAGCCCACAGAAAATTCACGGGGAGCTCCACATGCGTGTTTGACCAAATTAGAAATAGTTGGTCCATTTGGAGGGGTGAGTTCACATCCATGTGGGGGCACTGCCCTGTGAGCAAATATCAAGCACTTATCAAGCACGGATTCATATCCACTTTGTAGAGCACGAGCACTTTAATTGGGATTTGAAATTTTTTATTGCTTCAAGTTTACTGATGTTTGCAACAAATCTTCTGTATGGGACTTTCTAGTGATTTTTTAAAAAACGCACCAGGTTTCAAATGTGATATCTATCTAATATTTGTGGCACTCAGCGTAAATTATCTGCATGGGACTTTTTTTGCGATTTTTCAAAGTCACATCAGTTTTCAAATGTGATATTTATTTAACATTTGTGGCATTAGCGCGGTATATTTATTCATTTTTACTACAATAATTACGATCAAGGCAAAATGTTTACATATTCTTAATGGTGAAAATATGAAATATTTTATATGAATATGTTGTATTTTCATTTCCAGCCAGCAGATGGAGCTTTAGATTTCCCTTTATGCTTTATGAGTTGTCCTTATTCATTTTACTGAAAAGAGACTGTTGTTTACAGAGTTGAATAGCTTCAGCTAAAGATTACACATTCAAGTAAATTAAACTGCTGCAGACTTCTATTCCATATGAAGTTTCAGCCAGAGAGAGAGAGCCTGAGGAAAAACAGCTTCTGCTGTACTTTTTGTTTAGAAAATCCATTATGCACCGTGAATCCACACAATAAAGGTTTTTTGTAAAAGAAAAAAAAAAAAAGTATTACAGCGTGAATGGTAATAATGCATATATAATATAATTGCTATATGCTATACTATACAAACCTTTTTGTTTTAGTTTTGGGTAGATTAAAGTCATTGTAAAGTCATTAAGGTTTTTCATCTTAATGCATTCTGTTCATCAAGGTAAAAAAAAACTGCTATGCTGCTGTGCTGCAGCCCCCCACCCTCCCTTCCCCTTTTTTTTTTACCTCTAGCGATGTGCATGAGTGAAGCAGCTCCAGCCACTGTCTCTGCTCCTGAGTGGAAAGATTGATAGCAGCCATTGGCTCCCGCTGCTGTCAATCAGATCCTGTGACATGAGAGGGGGCGGGGCCAAGTCCAGCTGTCTGTGTCAATGGACACAGCAATGTGATTTGGGAGCGAGCCTGCATGTGTGCCCCCAGGGAAACCAGGTTTCCCTGGGGGCACCCAATGAAGAGGAGGAGACTGGAGCGCCGGCGGGCCATCCCAGAAGAAGAGTATTGGGGCTGCTCTGTGCAAAAGCATTGTACAGAGCAGGTAAGTATAGGCATGTTTGTTATTTTAGTAAAAAAAAAAAAAAGCTTTAGAACCACTTTAAGGGAGGGTTAAAAAAGATGTTCGTTTTTTCAGTCTGTGTTCCATTGAGGAGATTCTCTTTCACTTCCTCATTCAAATCACAACAGGAAATTAAAGGAAATCTCTTCAAAGTAAAGAAATTCCTAAGAAGATAGTTGTCACCAGAATTGTCCCCATTGGAAGTTTTTCCCTTTAGTTCTGTTCCAGTCACAACTCAAAATGATAGATTTTTACTCACTTTCAGTGTGGATGACATAGGCCATTGGGACATATAGAGAGGGTGAATCCCCCAGTGACTACACAGACACCAATAAAAATCCAATAGCGATTATAACCCTTTACCCGAAGGAAAGAAAAATTTTTTTAGAAATATATAAACCCTACAAAAAAAGTTTAATTTACAGTAGTTTTAAGGTCTGTTAGAATCATTGGCACAATACTTGAGTCTTAATATTTTCATCCTCTGACTTTCATCTAATGTCAATGGATGCCATCAGCACTAAAGAAGTCCATTTTTCCCATGTCCAAATTAAATGGATCCTCAATGGCAGCACACACTGACATGACTTTCAGGCTGGCCTGTTGCCTTAAGGTAAATCTTATGTTGCAGCAGTAAAAGTTGGGAGCAGTCAGGCCTGAAGGGTGTCCGTTAAATCACAAAGAAGGTCCTGTTGAATTGGAGTAGCCAAGAGGCTTATCACTCCTCACAGAAAGTGATAATAAATCTTTTACTTTGTGGTTGCTGAACCACCAGCTCATCAGCTTCCCGCTGTCACTTCAGAGTCGGGTGTTTTATTATTGCACACAGTCTGGCTGCTTCTGAAATCTGTCTGTGTTCTGTTTTGTAAAAACTTAAAGGAAGACTCCTAGCAAAACATGGTGGTCAGCTGGGAAACCGATAAGCATAAACCTTTTCCTGGTTACATTTTTCAGATCCACGTTATGGAGAAAAAATATCCCGGAGGGCCCTGGCATTTTGGTGCCATTCACTTTCCAGGGCATATCAATGAACTGAAGCAACACAAGAGTGTTGTAGTACACCACAATGCAGGGTAAAGCACCTGTCAGGAAGCCAATAGTTGCATGCGCACACCCACATCCAAATGCGGGAATGGCGTCAAGTCGCCTATTAAATTGAAGCATTGATGTCTGGTAATTGATGGATGTTCTTCAGCTCCCCTATAATCTATTCTCCTGTGTTCCTGCTGAATGACATTCTGTTGCTGACTCAGCTTGCTCCTTATATTGTACTGCAGATTCTGGATCCTGACCTCAGCTTGTCTCTGACCACACTCTGCTAACCTTGGCTTGCTTCTTGACTATGCTTATTCCTGCTTCTTCGTGTATGACCCTGGCCTGGCTACTGGCCTCATCCCAGGTGCACATCTGTGCTGACCTCAACTTGTCTCTTGACTTCATCTCAGATCCTGGCACTTACTACACCTTGCTTGCACGTGAACTCCTACACAGTCTCCACACTGTGCTGTCAAGTTTCTTCATCCAAGTGCCACCCTGCAGACTACTAAACATGACCCACTCCTGGTATGGGTCTACCACTGCCAGCTATAGCACAAGCTCTACTGCTACCCGGTTATTAGCACTCGTGCCTTGTGACTCTTTTGCTCCGATTAGAGCAGCAAGTGAAGCCCCCTCGTCATTTCAGCCTCCAACCAAGGTATATCACAGCACCACTGTGGGTTCTGGTGTGCTGTGGTGGGAAAAAATGGTATAGTTCTTCTGATAACGCATGATTCTTAACATGCCGCAAACCATCTATAATGGGCCCTCGATGTTTCTGAAAGTGAAGCCTGCAAAGATGCTAGCACACCATGAGTTTAAGAAAATAGTGCATGTCATGCAGCCAATGTTGTGCGGTCACCTAGACTTCCTTTCTCCAGGTGACATATCTTCAGAAAAGGGTTCACCGTGGTCCGAAATCATTGGCTGTTTATATGGCCTAATATGAACCAATTTTAATTTGCATAATGGATTACTAGCTTCTTTGAAGATTTCAACTATGATACCTTCACAGCCACCAATTTATTGGCTTTAAAGGAATGTGTGCTGGGTGGACATTTGTTACACAAAAGATGAAGAGAGAGCAAACAAGGTTCTATACACAACACAGCTTCCTCCAGGACTTGATCGTCTTACTTATCCAGTGATAAGAAGCTAGAACAAATTTCCAGTTACAGGAGCACTAAAAGTCCACTAACCTTTTACTTCCAACCATGACGCTGGAGTTTGCAGGTTGTCCCTGTGCTTACGTGGGTTTCCTCCAGATACTCCAGTTTCCTCCAACAATCCAAAGACATGATGGTAGGTTAATGGGTTCCTTTTTAAACTTGCCCTAGTATCAATATACAAAAGAGATGACCTTGCACTGTAAAAAATATTGTGCTGGGTCTACTCTAAAAAATTGAAGCAACTATTTGCATCAGCTTTTTAAGTACTGTCAACTAAACTTATTTCTGTCTGACTCATTAGACTTTTCATGTTTTCAACTTTGTTGTTTTAAGTAAGGCCAACTCAATTTTTTTTCCGTTTATAGACCATAGTGTCTTAAATTAGGAATACATACCTTAATCTCTCTGGAACTATATTTTTAAGTAAAGCCAACACTTTTTTTTGCAGTTTATAGACCATAGGTTTAAGTAAAGCCAACTAAATTTTTCCAGTTTATAGACCATAGGTTCAAGTAAAGTCAACTCAATTTTTCCATTTTATAGATCATAGGTTCAAGTAAAGCCAACTCAATTTTTCCAGTTTATAGACCATAGGTTCAAGTAAAGCCAACTCAATATTTCCAGTTTAAAGAAAAGTTAGGAACACATACACTAACTTATTTATTTCAAGTACTTATGTAGCACTGTGAATTTATGGAGTGCTTTACACGGACCTGCCGTAGTATAATGTTGGTGGCTGGTCAGCAAGCGGTTAAAGTGTGAAGATTTTGAAGATAATTTCCCCACATCTAGCTCTAAAAAGATCTTCTGAAAAACTTCAAAGGTATATTTTAGGTTTTCAGGGTAGCTCAGGCCAAAAGCATAAATGAGTCCCATAATCATTCTTTCTGATACAAATTGAGAGTGCTATATGAAAAAAATACACTATACCAATATGCTTGTTTTTCCTGCCAATGTAGCATAAATAGGGTATATTTGTTTTTGAAATGTAATAAAATGGGCGGGGCTTTTGGTTACATAATCTAATGTGGAATGTCCAATATCTCAAAAACTGAACAAACAGAAAGTTTGTTTTTGTGGTACAAATCAGCACAAACACAGCACAAACAAATTGTATAATTGTTTTTAAAATGTACTAACATGTGGTGCAAAATGGGAGCGGTTTCATCCACTTGTCAGGGCTGGGCTCAGCCCTTCCTTCTCAGAGCTGGCCGCTCAGCTGTCGGCTAATTGCCAGCTCCTATGTCTCCACAGTGACTCACCTGTTGATGGTATCCTGCTCGTCAGTCCTGCCTACTTCAGCCGTCCAGCCCAGAGGATCTCTGCCTTCGCCTTGGTCAACATCACAGAGATGCTCTCCTGCATTCCTGTTTAAAGACTTGCTTGGCTGACATTCCTTCTGGCTCCAGATACCGCTTGCTGTTTTACTACGCTCGTCTCCGGCTCCCTGACGTTTGGCTTATCTGACTATCTGTTACGGTTCCTGAAATCTGGCTATGCTTTGACTACGTTTGTTCTATTTATTTTTATTATTAAACAAGTGTAATTTAACCACTTGAGCCCCGGACCATTATGCTGCCTAAGGACCAGAGGTCTTTTTCCAATTTGGCACTGCGTCGCTTTAACTGCTAATTGCGCGGTCATGCAATGCTGTACCCAAACGAAATTTGCGTCCTTTTCTTCCCACAAATAGAGCTTTCTTTTGATGGTATTTGATCACCTCTGCGGTTTTTATTTTTTGCGCTATAAACGGAAAAAGACCGAAAATTTTGAAAAAAAATGATATTTTCTACTTTTTGTTATAAAAAAAATCCAATAAACTAAATTTTAGTCATACATTTAGGCCAAAATGTATTCGGCCACATGTCTTTGGTAAAAAAAATGTCAATAAGCGTATATTTATTGGTTTACGCAAAAGTTATAGCGTCTACAAACTAGGGTACATTTTCTGTAATTTACACAGCTTTTAGTTTATGACTGCCTATGTCATTTCTTGAGGTGCTAAAATGGCAGGGCAGTACAAAACCCCCCCCAAGTGACCCCATTTTGGAAAGTAGACACCCCAAGGAAATTGCTGAGAGGCATGTTGAACCCATTGAATATTTATTTTTTTTGTCCCAAGTGATTGAATAATGACAAAAAAAAAAAAATATTTACAAAAAGTTGTCACTAAATGATATATTGCTCACACAGGCCATGGGCCTATGTGGAATTGCACCCCAAAATACATTCAGCTGCTTCTCCTGAGTATGGGGATACCACATGTGTGGGACTTTTTGGGAGCCTAGCCGCGTACGGGGCCCCGAAAACCAATCACCACCTTTAGGATTTCTAAGGGTGTAAATTTTTGATTTTACTCCTCACTACCTATCACAGTTTCGGAGGCCATGGAATGCCCAGGTGGCACAAAACCCCCCAAAATGACCCCATTTTGGAAAGTAGACACCCCAAGCTATTTGCTGAGAGGCATATTGAGTCCATGGAATATTTTATATTTTGACACAAGTTGTGGGAAAGTGACACTTTTTTTTTTTTTTTGCATAAAGTTGTCACTAAATGATATATTGCTCACACAGGCCATGGGCATATGTGGAATTGCACCCCAAAATACATTTAGCTGCTTCTCCTGAGTATGGGGATACCACATGTGTGGGACTTTTTGGGAGCCTAGCCGCGTACGGGACCCCGAAAACCAATCACCGCCTTCAGGATTTCTAAGGGTGAAAATTTTTGATTTCACTCTTCACTGCCTATCACAGTTTCGGAGGCCATGGAATGCCCAGGTGGCACAAAACCCCCCCAAATGACCCCATTTTGGAAAGTAGACACCCCAAGCTATTTGCTGAGAGGCATGGTGAGTATTTTGCAGCTCTCATTTGTTTTTGAAAATGAAGAAAGACAAGAAAAAACATTTTTTTTTTTCTTTTTTCAATTTTCAAAACTTTGTGACAAAAAGTGAGGTCTGCAAAATACTCACTATACCTCTCATCAAATAGCTTGGGGTGTCTACTTTCCAAAATGGGGTCATTTGGGGGGGGTTTGTGCCACCTGGGCTTTCCATGGCCTCCGAAACTGTGATAGGTAGTGAAGAGTGAAATCAAAAATTCACGCCCTTAGAAAGCCTGAAGGCGGTGCTTGGTTTTCGGGGTCCCGTACGTGGCTAGGCTCCCAAAAAGTCTCACACATGTGGTATCCCCGTACTCAGGAGAAGCAGCAGAATGTATTTTGGGGTGTAATTTCACATATTCCCATGGCATGTTTGAGCAATATAACATTTAGTGACAACTTTGTGCAAAAAAAAAAAAAAAATGTGTCTCTTTCCCGCAACTTGTGTCGCAATATAAAATATTCCATGGACTCGACATGCCTCTCAGCAAATAGCTTGGGGTGTCTACTTTCCAAAATGGGGTCATTTGGGGGGGTTTTGAACTGTCCTGGCATTTTATGCACAACATTTAGAAGCTTATGTCACACATCACCCACTCTTCTAACCACTTGAAGACAAAGCCCTTTCTGACACTTTTTGTTTACATGAAAAAGTTATTTTTTTTTTGCAAAAAAATTACTTTGAACCCCCAAACATTATATATTTTTTTAAAGCAAATGCCCTACAGATTAAAATGGTGGGTGTTTCATTTTTTTTTTTCACACAGTATTTGCGCAGCGATTTTTCAAACGCATTTTTTGGGGAAAAAACACACTTTTTTAAATTTTAATGCACTAAAACACACTATATTGCCCAAATGTTTGATGAAATAAAAAAGATGATCTTAGGCCGAGTACATGGATACCAAACATGACATGCTTTAAAATTGCGCACAAACGTGCAGTGGCAACAAAATAAATACATTTTTAAAAGCCTTTAAAAGCCTTTACAGGTTACCACTTTAGATCTACAGAGGAGGTCTACTGCAAAAATTACTGCCCTCGATCTGACCTTTGCGGTGATACCTCACATGCATGGTGCAATTGCTGTTTACGTTTGACGACAGACCGCCGATTGCGTTCGCCTTAGCGCGAGAGCAGGGGGCGACAGGGGTGCTTTTTTTTTTTTTTTTCTTTATTATTTTTCTGCTTTTTTTATCTTATTTTTAAACTGTTCCTTTCATATTTTTTTTTTTTAATCATTTTTATTGTTATCTCGGGGAATGTAAATATCCCCTATGATAGCAATAGGTAGTGACAGGTACTCTTTTTTGAAAAAATTGGGGTCTATTAGACCCTAGATCTCTCCTCTGCCCTCAAAGCATCTGACCACACCAAGATCGGTGTGATAAAATGCTTCCCCAATTTCCCAATGGCGCTATTTACATCCGGCGAAATCTAAGTCATAAAATGCTCGTAGCTTCCGGTTTCTTAGGCCATAGAGATGTTTGGAGCCACTCTGGTCTCTGATCAGCTCTAAGGTCAGCTGGCTGAATCACCGGCTGCATTCTCAGGTTCCCTGTTGAGACAGGAGAGCCAGAGAAAAACACGGAAGACGGTGGGGGGGGGGGGGGCATTCCCTCCCACGGCTTGTAAAAGCAGTCTAGAGGCTAATTAGCCGCTAGGATTGCTTTTACATGAAAGCCGACCGCTGGCTGAAAAGAATGATACCAAGCTGATACCTAAACCTGCAGGCATCATTCTGGTATAACCACTCAAAGTCGTGAATAGCGTACCTGAAGACAAAAAAATGGTTAACAATAAAGTACAGTAAACGGTAAAGTATAAAAAATTGCATACCTGAAAAGCAAACATGATAAAACATAACAACAATAAAACATTGCAGAATAGAATACAGTAAAAAAGAGCAGAACAATAGAGAGAGAATAGAGAGAGAGAGATCAATAAAACGACAACTATTTTTTTTTATTTTATATATATTTTTTTTTTTTGACACTTTTTTTGTAACTAACTTTTGTAACTGTAACCGCTTCCAGGTTCGGGTCTCTCAAAATGCGATGGCATCTTGGGAGACCCTGTGAAAGTGTGCCTAGTCTGTGCAATGCTGTACCCTACGCTAATACTCAACTAGTGAATGGTAGCGTTCAAAACATTCACCAATGCAAAGACCAGGATTGTCAGGACAGGAGGGACAATAATAGCGGGTGTCACGCCTATATCCGCGTTTGCTGCAGACACGACATCTTTTTTGGGGGGGTTCGTTGGGTAGGGGTACTCGGGAGGACATAAAGAAAATGCCTCTCATGCAGCCGACTGCATTTGATTGGGGATGTGAATGGGGGAAGTACGGGCGCTGCAGAAGTGGTGGGTTCCCAATTAGGATTGGCGAATGCAGCAGGAAGGGCACTATGGGCACGACGGGCCTGTGTTTGTCTTCTTGGTGGCAGCGGGACACTACTTGTGCTTGCCACCTCACCAGCTTGAACTGCACTTATGGGACTGGCCACGTCACCAAGTGTTGCTGCAGTGCTGGTTTGACTACAACCGGGGTGTACTAGGGCGCTGGTGCTTGCCAGTTCACCAAAACGCTACCAAAAAAACTGTTAGCGATCGCAGGGATCAGGCCTGACTCTGCGAAAGCTGCAGTTATGTGTTTAGTGTTTTGTAAGTGTCAGTGATCGATCGATACTGCACTTGGGTGGGCTGGGCTGGGCCGGGCGGAGGGGCAAAACGCAGGTGCTAGCAGGTATCTGGGCTGATCCCGCTAACACTGCGTTTTTGGGAACCCTAAACTGCTGGGGACGCTAGTATAGATCTGATCGGATCAGATATTGATCCGTTCAGATACTATACCACTAAGGGAGGTGTATGGTGCGTGCGTGGGTGTTAGCGGTACTGGCGCTAACCTGACGCTGCCTGGGGCTGGTGCTTGCCAGTTCACCAAAACGCTACCAAAAAAACTGTTAGCGATCGCAGGGATCAGGCCTGACTCTGCGAACGCTGCAGTTATGCGTTTAGTGTTTTGTAAGGGACAGTGATCAATCGATACTGCACTTGGGTGGGCCGGGCCGGGCGGAGGGGCAAAACGCAGGTGCTAGCAGGTATCTGGGCTGATCCCGCTAACACTGCGTTTTTGGGAACCCTAAACTGCTGGGGACGCTAGTATAGATCTGATCGGATCAGATATTGATCCGATCAGATACTATACCACTAAGGGAGGTGTACGGTGCGTGCGTGGGTGTTAGCGCTACTGGCGCTAACCTGACGCTGCCTGGTGCTTGCTTGCCAGTTCACCAAAATGCTACCAAAAAAACTGTTAGCGATCGCAGGGATCAGGCCTGACTCTGCGAACGCTGCAGTTATGCGTTTAGTGTTTTGTAAGTGACAGTGATCGATCGATACTGCACTTGGGTGGGCTGGGCTGGGCCGGGCGGAGGGGCAAAACGCAGGTGCTAGCGGGTATCTGGGCTGATCCCGCTAACACTGCGTTTTTGGGAACCCTAAACTGCTGGGGACGCTAGTATAGATCTGATCGGATCAGATATTGATCCGTACAGATACTATACCACTAAGGGAGGCGTATGCTGCGTGCGTGGGTGTTAGCGGTACTGGCGCTAATCTGACGCTGCCTGGGGCGACGCATATCACCGCCGGGCGATCAGGGGGCTAAACCTTTATTCGGTAATAAACGGCGGGTGCCCTGACACTATAAAAAATAAACGAACTAACCAGCGTCAACCGTAATGTTTATACGGTGATCAGTGGTGAAAGGGTTAACTAGGGGGCAATCAAGGGGTTAAAACATTTATTAGATAGTATATGGGGGTCCCTGTCACTATAAAACGCTGACGGCGAACCTAAATATTTACGTCCCTAACTAGCGTCACCAGTGACACTAATACAGCGATCAGAAAAATGATCGCTTAGCAACACTGGTGACAGGGGGTGATCAAGGGGTTAAAACTTTATTAGGGGGGGTTAGGGGGGTACCCTAGACCTAAAGGGGGGTAATACTAACTGTCCCAACACTGTAACTGTCACAAACTGACACCATGCAGTAATCAGAAAAAAAAAAAAAAAAAAAAACCTGCTGGTGTCAGTTTGTGACAGGGGGGGGGGGGTGATTGGGGGGGGATCGGGGGGCGATCGGGGTGTTTTGTATGCCTGGCATGTTCTACTGTGTGTGTAGTGTGTTGTGCACTTACATTGATGTCTTCTCCCCTCGGCGCTGGAACGGAATACCGAGCTGAGGGGAGATGACATCATTTCCTTTGCTGCTGTTTAGCATACAGCAGCAAAGGAATGTTCCCATTGGCCAGGGGCGATCGCGAGGGGGGGGCCACGAACGGATGGCCTCCCCCTCATCTCGGATCGCCGGGGAACAGAACGGGACCGCCTCGGGCGGCGGGGGGGGTCCGATCGGACCCCCCACCCGCGGAAGGCAAATCACGTACATGTACGTGATTTTGCCTGCCCGTGCCGCTTTGCCGACGTAAATCGGCGTTAGGCGGTCCTTAAGTGGTTAACTGTACTTCTGTCTTGGTCTGATTTCATGGTTTCTGACACCACTATAATGCGCAATATCTCTGAAACCAAACCAGCACATACGTTTGTTTTTGTAGCACAAATTAGCACAGATGCAGTGCAAACGAATGCTATCTTTGTCTTTAAATGTTAATAACATTGGGTGCAAAGTGGGCGGGACTTGATGTTACATAATCTTAATTTGAATTTCAATATCTCAAAAACCGAACCGGCTGAAACACTCATTTTTGTGGCACAAAATAGTTTTTAAGCTTAACAGCTGGCGGTCCCTCACCCTGCATCTTGGTTGCGTTCTGCCGCATGCAGTAAGCGTAAACTTTGCGTGTGCACAAGTGAGTTGCCTCAATAGGTGGATACAACGGACGTATGTCCATTTATTATAAATATATTAATCGGCAAATAAACATTTTGGATGGTATGTTAAGCCACATTTAAAGCATGTGAACGATAATTTGCTCACCGTTGATTCTTACCTTTCAATGGCATTGCATGGCTTTGTAGTGACTTTGAAAAATTCTTGTCACTGGTGGCGCTCTTTTGTCCTAAAGGGCCTCAAACGTATGGGAACTTCCTTGTGCAGGCTTTTAAAGTTCATAAAGACGTTAAACTCTTTAAAATATACAGCATCAAAACTCGTGCGGTTGCAGGTTTGGCAAACACGCGTCCCGCAATTTCGGTCAAATTAAAAGATAATTCTTTGAAGTAAATGTAATTCAATTAGAATATGGAAATGCACATACCTTAAAAGTTTTGTCTACATTACACAATATTATACATTAATTTTGTAAATGTAAAAGGTGTGTTTTAAGGACTAATGAAAATTAAGTAAGGTACTTAAAATATCAAAGTCAATTAATGAACATTTATTTTTATGTTGCAAATTATAACGTTTTTATGTTAAAATTACAAGCCAACAGAATCACTTTTATCAGTGTGGATTTCAACCCCTTCATGCCTAAAGGTAAAACAAGTCTTAATGCCTAAGCACAATTTTGACATGTGTTAGTAAAACCGTACATCCAGGTAGATTATACCTTTTTTTCAGAACAAAAATGGGATTTCATTTGGTGGTAAATGGTTATGGATATCTCCTGATTTTTTTTTTTTTTTTTTTTATCAAGGGGAAACGGGCCTAAAATAGTAAAAAAAAAAAAAAATCTTTTTTTTTTTAAATGTAGCTGTATATTTCTTGTCACTATCATAATCTTCCTCCGAAGAACAACCCAAAATAAATTCTCCTGCTCCTGACAATTACAGCGATACCACATATGTAGTTGTTTGTTCCCGTAGTACAGCCCAAAAGCAACAGTGCGCAATTTGCTTTTTTTTTTTTCTACCTAAAACACACTGACCCTAACTGACATTAATGCAATTTTTTTAAAAATGCCCAAAATATACTGACCCTGACCTTTGACTCTTACTTGACCCAAACATGACCTATTCTAGATCAAACCGTAATCTATTTTTTTTTTTTTTTTCGTTTTTTCTTCTATTTTTTATTTAGTTGTTTTATTTTTCTTTACACGCTTTTTTTGTCCTCTCTACAAGGAAAGAGAAAGATACATTGTATCTTTCCTCTCTATTTACAGAGAGAAAAAAAACACAGGGGCGGGCTTCTCAGTGACTGATCACTGTGGTAGCCAATAAGAGGCTACCACAGTGATCAAGTGACCCGGAATTGGGGGATCCAGGGCCCATTCATTAGTATGGGGCCCGGGGCTCTCAGTAAGACCCCAGGTCTCTGTGCTGGAAGCGTGTTGTGTGGCGCGCTGCCAGTACGAAGGGACATAGGCATATATGGAGCCCCACATAAAAAGAGCCCAGTGCAGTGGGGCCGCATATATGTGTTACGTCGACAGGAAGGGGTTAAACTCCTTTAGGGCTGACTGATGTGACCATACAATATGTCGAGCGCTGTGCAAATGGTCAGTGCTATATAAATACCTGTAACAAATAAATAATGAATTACAATGACATTTATACCTTGCTGGCTCGACTAGGGAGATGTGGCTTTGTCTTCACCAGGGCCGGATTTGCCACAAGGCCACCGAGGCCAGGCCTCGGGGCGGCAGTGGTGTAGGGGCGGCGCCGCTCCTGCAGCGACTTCGCGGCCACCCCCCCCTTTTCGTGCTGCCCATTAAAGTCTATTATGGGCACCAGTGCCCATAGAAAAGATGGCCGCGAGCCGACCACGCAACTGCGCATGCACCATTCCGAAGCCGGCCAGGCTCAGGAAAGCTCGTAAGCGCTCGGCCGGGCGGCGCATGCGCAGTATCGTGATTGCGCCGCCCGGCGCCATTTTTAAAAAAAATCGAGAGTAGCTAGTAATGTCAGCGGTGCGGCGGTGGGGGAGAGAGATGACATCTCTCATTGCCCGCACCGCTGTTCCGCCCTCCTCCTTCTGATGGCAGGCAGCATGGCAAGGGACATCCCAATCTGGTGGCAAGTGACATCCCCATCTGGTGGCAGGGAGCATGGCAAGTGACATCCCCATCTGGTGGCAGGCATAGTGGCAAGTGACATCCCCATCTGGTGGCAGGCATGGTGGCAAGTGACATCCCCATCTGGTGGCAGGCAGCGTGGCAAGGGACATCTCCATCTGGTAGCAGGCAGCGTGGCAAGTGACATCCACATCTGGTGGTAGGCAGCGTGGCAAGTGACATCCCCATCGTGGCAGGCAGCATGGCAAGTGACATCCCCATCTGGTGGCAGGCAGCGTGGCAAGTGACATCCCCATCTGGTGGCAGGCAGCGTGGCAAGTGACATCCCCATGTGGTGGCAGGCAACGTGGCAAGTGACATCCCCATCTGGTGGCAGGCAACGTGGCAAGTGACATCCCCATCTGGTGGCAGGCAGCGTAGCAAGTGACATCTCCATCTGGTGGCAGGCATAGTGGCAAGTGACATCCCCATCTGGTGGCAGGCATAGTGGCAAGTGACATCCCCATCTGGTGGCAGGCAGCGTGGCAAGTGACATCCCCATCTGGTGGCAGGCATAGTGGCAAGTGACATCCCCATCTGGTGGCAGGCATAGTGGCAAGTGACAAGAGATGGTGGCAAGTGACACGCTCAGGGCTCCCAATGATTCTGCATTATGGAGAGTTGAACTATTTCAGTTTATATTACAATGTAATGATAGAAATAATGCGTTTCAATTATCCTGACACCATAACAACCATGGTGCCGGGGATGATTGAAGCACTAACACCAGCCATTGCCTTGAAAATTTGCCTGCGAAAAATCCTTACCCCTCGCGCGCTTACCCTGAAGTATTTTTAGTCTGTACAATTAAAGCCAGTTATTTTCAGTGTTCTCGTGTATGGAGATATGTTTTTAATTGATCTATTGTAGAAGTCATCGATAAAGGACGTGGTGTGTGTGTATGTGTGTGGGGGGGGGGGAGCGGCATTGAAGGACCCGGCCTTGGGGCAGCAAAGGTAGTAAATCCGGGCCTGGTCTTCACTCTCTCTTTATTCTCTCTTTTCCAGATTTTTTCAGCCAGGGAATATGATCCCTGTTAGGTAAATCGGAGTTGTACTTTTGTGACTCCACCACTGGTGAGGTGTCACCATCAGCCAAGTAAGGACCACTGTCAGCGAACATCTGGAATGTGAACTATTCCGGGGAGAATGCCTAATTACTTTAGTCACTTGGATAAAGTTCACTCAGCCGAGTTCTGACTTTATATGCCTATTATTAGTCAGACTATGGTTTTTGGCTTATAGGTGAAGCAATGATATATTTAACAATGGAAATGTCAAAAAAGAAAAGGTTTCTGGAGTGAAGGTTTATGAATGTGAATATTTTGGGATGTGAAAAAAATGAAACTTGCAAGAAAGGCTTAAAGGGATGCTATAAGGATTTATTATAACTATTATTAAAGCAGAACTACACTGCATCTGAGCGTTACAAACCGAAAACACGATTTAATAACATTTTTAATATTCAAAGCAAACTCCCCCATCCATCAATGTCTCTATGCTTTATTTTGCTGAGATATCACTGTACCCTACACCCCTCCCAGCATTCCTGGCTGTGGCCATCTTGAGTCAGGGCAAAAGATTCATGTAGCATTTACTTCCTGGAATCCAGCTGCCCTTAGCTCAGGCATTCAAGCAGGAGGGTGTGCTTAGCTGAGAAAAACCCTCATGAAGACTGTCCACAAGGTTTAGGAGTGTGTCTATGGGAATGTTTGACCATTCTTCCAGAAGCACATTTGTGAGATCAGGCACTGATGTTGTATGAGAAGGCCTGGCTTGCAGTCTCTGCTCTAATTCATCCCAAAGGTGTTGAGGTCAGGACTCAGAAGAAGACCAGTCAAGTTCTTCCACCCCAAACTCGCTCATCCATGTCTTTATGGACCTTGCTTTGTGCACTGGTGCGCAGTCATGTTGGAACACGAAGGGGCCATCCCCAAACTGTTCCCACAAAGTTGGGAAAAACAATCTCACACCATAATCCCCCCTCCACCAAATGATTTGGACCAGTGCACAAAGCAAGGCCCATAAAGACATTTTACTTTTTTCCTGTTTTTTGTTCTGTTTTTACTTTCTTCTTTCTTCTTTTTTATGCCCTGCTGTTCACCCAGCACCCACCATACTCAAGCATATTATTGCATACATTTTTGGATATGGCTATTGCCATTATCTTAGATATATACATATTTTTGTTTATACTTTATTACAGTGGGTACGCTCTTCAACTATTATGGGTGCCAGTCAGGTCCATCTTTCCTTTCTTTTCTTCATGCATTTACCATGCCTGCCCTGTGCTTTATCCTGGACCTCCGCGTCGTGGTCTCCTCCCCCTCAGCTCCCGGGGGAGATGCATTCCCGCCGCCCCCTGCCTGGGGCCGCCCTCTTTGGGGTCAAGTACCTGACAAGTAGGTATCGGATTACTAGCTCTGACTTCATGTTATTGTTCAATTACATATTATACTTCAATATACTCTTTACTTGTTATTACAGACATCAGATATACACATCAGCCCCTGATGAAGCGAGGAGAGCTCGCGAAACGCGTCGGGTTAGAGATGTATCATGTATATCTGTACTCTTTATATTTTGATGTTATGTCATGATGGTCATGTTTTTTGGACCTTTCTATCATGTTGTTGTTTCTATGTAACTGTCACCTATGTGTATGATCTATACTGGATGTTATATATTCCAATACATTTTGTTACTATTATACTCTTTTTATTCATATGTGATCACCATGGACACTTCATTTAAAGTCCCACGGGCAAAATTCTTTGTTTCTTTATGCAATATAGGGATGGAGGTGTCTCATGTTAGGGAGCAGCTCTCAGACTTTCTCTTTTTTTTTTTTTTTTTTTTTATAAAGACATGGATGAGCGAGTTTGGGGTGGAGGAACTTGACTGGCCTGCACAGAGTCCTGACCTCAACCCGATAGAACACCTTTGGGATGAATTAAAGCGGAGACTGCAAGCCAGACCTTCTCGTCCAACATCAGTGGCTGACCTCACAAATGCGCTTCTGGAAGAATGGTCAAACATTCCCATAGACACACTCCTAAACCTTGTGGACAGCCTTCCCAGAAGAGTTGAAGCTGTTATAACTGCAAACGGTGGGCCAACTCAATATTGAACCCTACAGACTAAGACTGGGATGCCATTAAAATTCATGTGCATGTAAAGGCAGGCGTCCCAATACTATTGACAACATAGTGTATATAGCTTTTGGATTAAGGTCAGCAGAGGCAGCCTATGGTCTCTGTAACAACAGATTCTGATGGGGACCCTGATGTAAGGGGGGCTCTGGTGGGGACCTTGATTTACAGGGGACTCCTATTAGGAACCTGATGTAAGTGGGGCTCTTGTAGGGACCATTGATGTAGGGGGGGACTTTGATGGGGATCCTGATAGGGATTCTGGTGTAAGAGGGCTCTGATGGGGATCCTGATTCAAAGAGGACTCTGACTGGAACCGGATGTAAGGGGGCTCTAGTAGGTTTACTGATGTAAGGGGGACTCTGACTGGGAACCTGATGTTAGGGGGGCTCTGATGGGGATTCTGATGTAATAAGATCTCTGATGGAGACTCTCATGTAAGGGGGCTCTGATGTGGGGTTTTTTCAACCCCCGTATATTTGTAAAATATAAATGTGGCCCTCATCCTGAAAGGTTTTGAAATCCATGTAGAGTCTTGCCTGGCCCTAGTGTGCTATAAGGTATCATTCTTTCCCATCACAAAAAGTTGGAAGGTAGCCCTACACTTGGTAGCTCTCCAGCTACTTCTGTATGTAGTGAGTGAAAGTGGTGGAGCGAGTGAAGGCTGCTTCCACTGAACCTCAAAGGCACTTCTGAAGTGATATTGAGGTCTGCCAAGATAATTAGGCTTTGAATGTATTAAAAGTATGTACTAACCTGAAAGACGGGCACTTAGGGGTTGATTTACTGAAGGCAAATAGGCTGTTCACTTTGCAGGGGAAGTTACACTTTTCAATGGGAATTTGCCCCAGAGCTTAGTGAATGTGATCAAGTTTCACTTTGCAAGGAATACCCAATCGTGTGCAAGGAAAACTTATTTAAAAAAAAAACATTTTTGGTTGCACGTGATTGGGTGATGGAAGTCAGCAGAGCTTCACCTCATTTACTTGGCTTTGGGGCAAATTTCCTTGTAAAGTGCAACTTCCTATGCAAAGTGCCGTCTATTTGCCTTCAGTAAATCAGCCCCTAGGAATCTTTCAGTATTTATTTTATTTTATTTATTTCAGGTTACTTATATAGCGCCGTCAATTTACGCAGCGCTTTTACATATACATTGTACATTCACATCAGTCCCTCCCCTCAAGGAGCTGACAATCTAAGGTCCCTAACTCACATTCATACATACTAAGGACAATTTAGACAGGATCCAATTAACCTACCAGCATGTCTTTGGATTGAATCTTTTCAACCATAATTAAAGGGACCCAGCTGCCAGATTATTTATTTCAATGAAATATATTCCTTTGTAATGTGTGAATATTGTATATTTTATGCATGCCATTTACCTGATTTGAGAATGCCAAATGAAGTCATTTTCATCTCCTGGCCTAAAAAGTGACCCTTCCATATTCAGCTGTTCAGAGGACCATTAGAGATATTCAAGGATTGACCAAGTCAAAAAAATTAGCGGACTTTGTGGGCACATAATGAGAGAGAGAATCAGTAAAAAAGTATACATTTTATTACAACATAGTTAAAAAAACATATAAACAACATACAAACGACACCCTGTATGGACACAGTTACCAGTTACCCAATAATGCAGTTATAGAGGACTGGACCTACGGTACAAAGATTCATTTAATACTGTATCAAGGTCAAAGAAAAATTTCTGATCCAGTAATGCCTCCAAAAACTTGCTTGTCTACGTGTTTCACTAAAATATTAGCTTCCTCAGGACAGATACTGGGTAGGTGCTGGTATGTTTAAAATCATCAAAGTACATGTGTAAGTATTCAACGTAGTATATATCTATACAGGTATGAATTAGAGATAATTAGACATAAATTAAGCAGAACTCCATTCTAAGGCCCATGCATTTTAAGTGCATTTTCAGTTTTTCAGAAACACACTACAGTTCATTTAACATGGCTTCCGATGGGTAATGTTCACATCTATGCATGTTATGGAAAGGTCCAGGGACTTTTTTCTGGTTTTTGGTTCCATAGACTTCATAGAACGCAAAATGCCCAGTATAGGACTCTAAATTTAATTTGACTCCATCTCCAGCCTGGGGGACCTTTCTTTCTTATTCCCACTCCCTCTTTGTTGCCCCTTCTTCCTCGTCCCATTTCTGGGCCTCTTGCCCACCGCCTTGTTCTCCAACTACCCCCCCCCCCCCCCCCCCATTGTTGTGTGTGTGTGTGTGTGTGTGTGAGTGGGTGTTTTTTTTTTTTGTTTTGTTGTGCCCCCCCCCCTTTTTTTTAATCTTTAATTTTTTTTTACTTTTTTTCTCTCCCCATTATGCGGACAGCTCCGCTCCCCCTTGTCCACCTTAACCCCTGGGTCTGAAGGCTCGGGCATAACGCACTGACCCCCGGCCTCGGCTTGTGGGTTAGTGTCAGTTTATAATTTATACCCTTATAATATGTTTTATTATTTTTATTATATATTTTCGTGTGAACTTCTAGCTTATGCTTCATGTCCATATCCCCAGCCACTGTGCCCATTAATTTCCGCCACTGTGCCATCAAACACAGCCACTGTGCCATCAAACACAGCCACTATGCCCATCAATTGCTGCCACTGTGCCATCAAACACAGCCACTGTGCCATCAAACGCAGTCACTGTGCCCATCAATTGCCACCACTGTGCCATCAAACGCAGCCACTGTGCCCATGAATTGCCGCCACTGTACCATCAAACACAGCCACTGTACCATCAAACACAGCCATTGTGCCCATGAATTGCCGCCACTGTGCCATCAAACGCAGCCACTATGCCCATCAATTGCCGCCACTGTGCCATCAAACGCAGCCACTGTGCCATCAAACACAGCCACTGTACCATCAAACGCAGTCACTGTGCCCATCAATTGCCACCACTGTGCCATTAAACGCAGCCACTGTGCCATCAAACACAGCCACTGTGCCATCAAACGCAGTCACTGTGCCCATTAATTTCCGCCACTGTGCCATCAAACACAGCCACTGTGCCATCAAACGCAGTCACTGTGCCCATGAATTGCCGCCACTGTACCATCAAACACAGCCACTGTACCATCAAACACAGCCACTGTACCATCAAACACAGCCATTGTGCCCATCAATTGCTGCCACTGTGCCATTAAACGCAGCTACTGTGCCATCAAACACAGCCACTGTGCCATCAAACGCAGTCACTGTGCCCATTAATTTCCGCCACTGTGCCATCAAACGCAGCCACTGTGCCCATGAATTGCTGCACTGTACCATCAAACACAGCCACTGTACCATCAAATGCAGCCACTGTGCCCATCAAACGCAGCCACTGTGCCATCAAACGCAATCACTGTGTCATATCAAATACTCCCACTGTGCAATCAAATGCTGCCACTGTGCCCCATCAAATGCTCCCACTGTACCATATCAAATGCTGCCAGTGTGCCCCCCACCCACTGTCTGCACTTACCCTGTATCGGTGGGACAGCTCTTCAATGCCCCTCGATGTCTTCTCCCGTCCTCTCTTCCTGTCCTCTGTTATGATTGGATGCCTGATAGGCCTGTCGTTTCAGCCAATCAGGTGACGGGTAACAGATCCAAGCACCTGATTGGCGGAGAGGCGGTTTAGTGTTAGGAAAGTGAATATTTATTAGCTTTTCTAACACAGCTGAGTGACTTGCGAACCCCCAGCATGGTGCTTGCAGGTCACCTTTTTTGACACCTGTTAGAGCCTATGGCTCTAATCAGGTGCTTCAAAAACACCCCCGCCGCTGTAATTCAGGCGCCCGGCACCCGAAAAGGGGCCGGGTGCCTGAGTAGGGGGTGGCAGCAGCGGCCATAGATAGATTCATGCAATCCCCTGCCAACAATCCCCTGCCAACAATCCCCTGCCAACAATCTGATCCTGTGTACGAGGCTTAAAGCCTCGTACACACGATCGGATTTTTGGCAGGGGATTATGTGATGACAGACTGTTGGCCTAAAATCCGACTGTTAGTACGCTCCATCAGACAATTGTTGTCCAATTTTCGGACAACAAATGTTGGATGGCAGGCTAGTAAATTTTCGGCGGACAACGGTCTGTTGTCAGATTTTCGTATCATCTGTACTCAAGTCCGTCACACAAAAGTCCAAAGTACAAACACGCACGCTCGGAATCAATGCTCACCAAACACGGCATTAGCAGAAGGAGCCCAAAGGGTGGCGCTCAAGAGCTGAAATTACACGTAGTACGTCACTACGTTTGTGTTTGTTGGCCGACAATTGTGTGCCGTTAGTATGCAAGACAAGCCCTTTTGACAAAAATCAGACGCTGGGTTGGCCAACAATCTGATCATGTGTACCAGGCTTTAGACTGGGATGCCATTAAAGTTTATGTGCGTGTAAAGGCGGGCGTCCCAATACTTTTGACAACATAGTGTATTTTAATAATAGACGTTCACACCAGTGCATTGCAGTAATGTGTAGTGCCCTGCGCTGGAAAAAAAAGTAGAACCTGCCTTATTTTTTTCAGCTCAACGCACTTAAGACACAAGAGTCAAAACAGTCGGTTGAAGTTTTCTTTACAAATAAAGCTTAGTGAAGTAAAAAAAAATATTTCAGCACATTTTAAAACGCAGTGCAGCATGTGAATGTATGTCAACACATCTACAGTATGTGCAATCAACACACACACATCGCGGTGTGAATGGACCTTTAATAGATATGTATAGCAAAATCTATTAGAAACTGACCATCCAACCAAACATGGGTTACAACAACAATTTAATAGATATATATAATATCTACACACATCTATGTGTGTCGGGAACACACACAAAATTGACAAGCAGAGAAACCATGCATCTTTAAATGCACGCAAAAGCAGCGCAGCACGGTTTGGTGCAATGCGTTTATAGAAAAGAGTCAGGGAATTTTTTTCTGTGTTAGTGTAGAGATGCTCTGAAAACGTTCATAAACGCGCGTGCGCTTGGTCATAACTGTGGGTGGGAACCAAGCCTTATGGTTCATTCATGTGCTGGCATGTGTTAATCAATGTATGCCAGCACTTATACATTGTAAAAGTGATATACACAAAATTGTCCAAAGCATTGGGACGCCTGCCTGCCAGGTAGGAGGGTGTGCTTAGCTGAAACCCCCCTCCCCTCATGAAGACTCCCGGGATGTATGACATCATTTGCCTAGGCCAGGAAATCAGGAATTAAAGAAAGAAATGTAAAGAAGAAGTTTGAAACACGTAAATATGACCTTAATAACTTTTTACTAATCTTAGCAGAACAAGGATTAAAGTAGTCGATTTTGATTGGGAGAGTGAAATTTCACTTTAAATACATACACTATAATACCAAAAGTATTGGGACGCCTGCCTTTACACGTACATGAACTCTAATGGTATCCCAGTCTTAAGCCTCGTACACACGATCAGATTGTTGGCCAACAGAGCGTCAGACTTTTGTCAAAAGGACGTGTGCCAGGATCTTGTCTTGCATACTAGCGGCACACAATTGTCAGCCAACAAACACAAACGTAGTGACGTACTACGTGGAATTTCAGCTCTCGAGTGCCACCCTTTGCGCCCCTTCTGCTAATGCCGTGTTTGGTGAGTATTGATTCCGATCATGCGTGTTTGTACTTTGGACTTTTGTGTGACGGACTTGAGTACAGATGATACGAAAATCTGACAACAGACTGTTGTCCGCCGAAAATTTACTAGCCTGCCATCCAACATTTGTTGGCCGAAAATTGGACAATTGTCAGAAGGAGCGTACTAACGGTCGGATTTTAGGCCAACAGTCTGTTATTACACAATCCCCTGCTGAAAATCTGATCCTGTGTACAAGGCTTTAAGCCTCATACACACAATGAGATTGTTGGCAGGGGATTGTCTGTTGACAGACTGTTGTCCTAAAATCCGACCGTTAGTACGCTCCTTCTGACAATTGTCCAATTTTCGGCCAACAAATGTTGGATGGCAGGCTACTAAATTTTCGGCGGACAACAGTCTGTTGTCAGATTTTCTGATGGTCAGTACACAAGTTCATCACACAAAAGTTGAAAGTACAAACACTTATGCTCGGAATCAATGCTCACCAAACACAAAACTAGCAGAAGGGGCCCAAAGGGTGGCGCTCAAGAGCTGAAATTCCTCGTAATACGTCACTACGTTCGTGTTTGTTGGCTGACAATTGTGTACTGTTAGTATACAAGACAAGCCCTTTTGACAAAAATCAGACGCTCGGTTGGCCAACAATCTGATGGTGTGTACCAGGCTTTAGACTGGGATGCCATTAAAGTTCATGTGCGTGTAAAGGCAGGTGTCCCAATACTTTTGACAGTATAGTGTATTTTAATAATAGACGTTCACACCAGTGCATTGCAGTAATGTGTAGTGCCCTGCGCTGGAAAAAAAAAGTAGAACCTGCCTAATTTTTTTCAGCTCAACGCACTTAAGACACAAGAGTCAAAACAGTCGGTTGAAGTTTTCTTTACAAATAAAGCTTAGTGAAGTAAAAAAAAAAAAAAATATTTCAGCACATTTTAAAACGCAGTGCAGCATGTGAATGTATGTCAACACATTTACAGTATGTGCAATCAACACACACACATCGCGGTGTGAATGGACCCTTAATAGATATATATAGCAAAATCTATTAGAAACTGACCATCCAACCAAACATGGGTTACAACAACAATTTAATAGATATATAATATCTACTGTCCTTCACCATCAACCGCTCTAGCAGAAAGGAAAAAACGTACAAGTTTAAAAAAAAAAAAATGTTTTTATTTTTTTATTTATTTTTTCCTCTGAAAATAAATTGGTGCTGGAAGGACGCCCGCGTCCTCTGTTCCCCACTCCATTGTTTTTAGAAAATAAATAGACCTGTTCTGTTTGTTGAGTTATTTTGATTAGCTTTGTCCTGGGAATCCTTTCCTTCCAGCCCGAGGAGGTGAGTGCTCAGCAGGGGGTGCTGTCATCTCTCTTTACCCATGCTGGGCTCTGGGAACCCGGCTCCTTCATAGCCCAGGGGACATTACAGTAGAGTGTACCTAGCATACAGTATGTGATCATTCACAATGTAGTGTAGCTGATGTCACCCTCCATCAATCTTCATCCTCTGTCTGCTGAGGCCTCCATGTCTCCATCCACATGTAGTGTGATGCTATAGGAGAGTTATCTGGAGGCAGAATGACACACATGGCCCATTGCAGAATGCCTGTGGCACTGTACAAAGGAATGCGACCGGCACTCCTCAGGCTGAAGTGTTCTGCCTGTTTAAAAAAGAAATTGGCTTAACCACTTCCAGTCCAGGACAATTCTGACATTTCTGTCATACATGTAAAAAACAGCATTTTTTTTGCTAGAAAATCACTTACCACCCCTAAACATTATATATTTTTTAAAACGAGGTCCTGGAGAATAAAATGGTTGCTGCAATTTTTTTAGTTTGCATGATTTTTGTGCAGTGGTTTATCATGCACCAATTTTCAGAAAAAAAAAAAACAAAACAACACTTTAACCACTTCAGCTCCGGAAGGTTTACCCCCCTTCACGACCAGGTGATTTTTTGCGAAACAGCACTGTGTTCCTTTAACTGACAATTGCGCTGTGTTTTGCGATGCTGTACCCCAAAAAAAGTGACGTCCTTTTTTTTTCCACAAATAGAGCTCTCTTTTGGTGGTATTTGATCACTTCTGCGGTTTTCATTTTTTGCGCTATACACAAAAACAATTTTGAAAAAAAAACAATATTTTTTACTTTCTGCTATAAAACACACCCAATAAAAAAAAATGTAAAAAAATTGATTTTTTTCATCAATTTAGGTCAATATGTATTCTGCTACATATTAGACTTGTGCGCAACGTAAAATTTTGTTTAGTTTCAGTTCGTTGTCATTCGTAAAATACATGATTTCGTTCTGTTATATTCGTTATGTTACGTTAATACGTTTTCGGATAATTCGTCATTTCTGTAGAGTGTCGATGTTCGTTATACTGAATCTCGAATCATGTCGAATTAATTTGTTATATGCGCTAGAATTTTGTTCGTATTCGTTGAAATTCGATATTTATGTATGTATATATATTCGTGATAATGATTCGTAGTTTGGAAAGTCGTTTGTTTATTGAATCTTTTAACACACACAATGACAATATCTCTTCTCCTCTGCTCAAATACAATACAACACCCTTCTCACTCAGTTCTCAGGAATGCACTTTGCCAGTAATCCAACCTCCAGCACAAAATGAATCAGCTGATTGGACTGTAAGATTTACTTTGAGTTGACCTTTTATTTCATTAGATCTTTAACGAATTACCGAATTGTGTCGAATTCATTCGTTATATCCGCTATAAGTTCTTTCGTATTAGTTGAAATTCGTTATCTTTTTATTCGGACATTCGGATGCAAGATTCGGCCGAATTTCGATTTGTTACAAAACGAATTGCACAAGCCTACTACATATTTTTGGTAAAAAAATCCCAATAAGCGAATATTAATTGATTTGTGCAAAATCTATAGCATCTACAAACTATAGGATATATTTATGGAATTTTTATTTATTTATTTTTTACTAGTAATGGCGGCGATCAGTGACTTATGGCTTGACCGCGACAATGCGGCGGACACTAAGTGACACTTTTTTGGGGACCAGTGACACTAATACAGTGATCAGTGTTAAAAATATGCACTGCCACTGTACTAATGACACTGGCTGGGAAGGGGTTAACATCAGGGGGGCGATCAAAGAGTTTAAATCTGAAATGTGCTTGCTTACTCTGTGGGGGCTGCTTGTACTATGGGAAGGCAGAGATCCATGTTCCTGCTTTGCAGAAACACAGGATTACTACCTTCCCTACTGTCAGAACAGCAGTCTGCCTTGTTTGCATAGCTGGTGGTAAGTAGACTTTGGCTTTTTCCTGGGCATTCCCCAGACATTTGTTGGTACCTGTTTTAGCCTCCCAAAGCTGCTTACTGCGATAGCCAGCTATAAATGAGAGTGGTGGCAAGTTTGTGTTATCACGTGAGTGTTTGTATTGGTCCAGCAGTGCACCAACACCTTTGCAGCCATTGTGCTATTGCTGGGTGTTTGGTGTGCTCCTGTACCTTTAAGGTGGGGTGGGCTCCCCTCCAGCCACCTGCTCTCATTTATCCATTAAATGCATGTGCCTCCACTGTGGGGACACTTATACTTTAGTGTTAGGACCACAGATACAAGGGTGCCGTGACGTGGCTCTGTGGCTCACGCATGCGTTTGCAAATGCGTGCGGACTAAACCCCTTTTTTAACGCTTACTGTTAGATAGGTCAATTTGGTGTCTGCAAGCTGGTGGTAAGTAGACTTTGGCTTTTTCCTGGGCATTCCCCAGACATTTGTTGGTACTTGTTTGCATAGGCAGACTGACGTTCTGCTTTTCTCCTGAGCGAACAGCGGGTCCCGGCGGACATCAAGTCCGCTGGACCTGCTGATTGGACACAGCGGGAGCAGGTCGGCGGCAGCCCAGATCCAGAAGTGTAAGATCATGTACAGGTACATGATTCTGCGCAGAGCAGCCGCCCTGCTGCAGTAAATGTATGTGGGGCTGTCGTGAAGCATTTAATGAGCTTTAGTGAATGCTCAAGAAGGAGTCAGGTAAATCATGAAGAAGAGGCCAAGCAATATTTTGAAGAATAGGCTGGTCAATATTATGAAGAGTCAATATTATGAAAAGGATGTCAAGCAGCATCCTGTAGAAGAGACCAGGCAATTTCATTAAAAAGGGTTCAGGCAATATCATTAAAAATAAGCCAAGCATTATGCCATGTACACACGAGTGGACTTTCCGGCAGACTTGGTCCGGCGGACCGGACTCTGTCAGACAATTCGATCGTGTGTGGGCTCCAGCGGACTTTTTTTTCCCAAAAGTCAGACGGACCTAGAAATAAAACATGTTTCAAATCTTTCCGACGGACTTGAGCCCGGTCGAAAAATCCGCTCGTCTGTATGCTAGTCCGACAGACTAAAACCGACGCTAGGGCAGCTATTGGCTACTGGCTATCAACTTTCTTATTTTAGTCCGGTCATACGTCATCAAGTACGAATCCATTGGACTTTGGTGTGATCGTGTGTAGGCAAGTCCGGTCATTAGGAAAGTCCATCGCAAGTCCACCGAAAGTCCGTCAGATAGACCGTCGGACCAGTCCGGTCGAAAAGTCTGCTCGTGTGTACGTGGCATTTGCCAAGTTGGATCAGGCAAAGTCTATTTAAGACCCTGGCTCCTGCGATTTGGCACGCATTTTTTGCAAGTGACAGTGTAGGGACAGGATACCCATCAGGGACAGTGATTAGTGCCAGAGAAAGTGCAGGGACATGCCAACCTTCCTGGAAGCCTCTCTATTTGGGGTACGGCTCTTTGAGACAGATACTGTCAGCACCTCTGAGCCTTCAATCTACTATCTCTGTACAACTCGTGAGTGTTCCTGACTGGGTAGCCTTCCTGCCGGGTATGTTGTGTATTGCTGGTCTTCTGTTACAATACTGTATATTTCTCTTACTGCACTTGGTCTCCGTGTGTTTTCTGCCCACCACAGCACGCTGCACCTACCCTTATGTGCACGGGAGTCACAGCTGCAGCACAGAGCTCTGAAGGGATGGCATGAGTATGCCATCCCTTCAAAGAGCATGCACCGGTTGCATAACCAACTGCAGAGAAAGTGAATATTTCCTAAACAGTGCACGTTTAGGAGATATTTTTTGTACCTACAGGTAAGCTTTGTTATAAGCACTATTCCTCCCACCGACATTAACCATGGGGCACTATTATTCCCATTGATACCAAAGATGGGGTACTATTCCGTCCGCTGAAACACCAATGATGGGACACTATTACTCCCACTGACATTAACCATGGGGCACTATTCTTCCCATTGACACCAATGCTGGGGCACTAGCATACCTCCCAACTTTCCAAGATCGGAATGAGGGACAACTATTGGAAAAAGTATCTGGGCATAGGACACACCCCCTGCCACGCCCCCTTAAAGGAGAATTGTACAAAAAAAATGATTGGTTAAGCCCACAAGTGCTTCTTTACCACTGCTATTCCTTTTTTTATTGGCTTTTGGAATTTACAAATGCAACAATTTGAAAATTGGATGAAAGGTTTAGCGCTGGGAAACACCTTTTGAAAGATAAAAAGTACATTTTATATACAATCATATAGATCAGGCCAAAACGAGGGACAAATGAGCAGGAAAGAGGGGCGAAGGGACTTTGTTCCAAATCAGGGACAGTTGGGAGCTATGGGCATTAGTAATCCTACTGACATCAAAGATGGAGCACTATTCCTCCCACCGACATTAACCATGGGGCACTATTATTCCCATTGATGCCAAGGATGGGGCACTATTTCTTCTACTGACACCAAAGATGGGGCATTATTACTCCCACTGATGCCAGGACATTTTCTTCTCCCACTGGCCACAGTCTGGACCATGTAAGGTTTGAAGGACAGTAAACTGGCCCTTTGTTTATAAAGCTTGGAGACTCCTGATCTAAACAATGCAGAACTGGTCACCAGTACACCTCCTTCCTGCAAAAGATTTACATGAGAGCACGTCATGGTCTGTCAATGATCACAGGCTGTGATCTGCAATAAAGCAGCTACAATGGAGCATGTGGCTATGACCAAAAGTTTGTAGACATCTGACCACAATGGGACAGCCCATGAGAATTAAAGTGGACCTTTACCCTACAACAATAATAATAATTATTATAATTATAATGGGTGGCACAGTGGTGTAGTGGGTAGCACCTAGCAGTAAGAAGGGTCGCTGGTTCGAATCCCAACCATGACACTACCTGCCTGGAGTTTGCATGTTCTCCCTGTGCTTGCGTGGGTTTCCTCCGGGTACGCCGGTTTCCTCCCACACTCCAAAGACATCCTGATAGGTTAATTGGCTTCTGTCCAAAATTGGCCCTAGTATATGAACGTGAGTTGGGATCCTTGGATTGTGGGCTCCTTGAGGGTAGGGACCAATGTGAGTGTGCGATGTATGTGTGGAGCACTACGTGAATTGACGGTGCTCTATTGGTACCTTAAAATAAAAATAGGGATAATTGTAGACACACACCCACACTCACTCAGGTTGAACTGGATAGACTGGTGTCTTTATTCAATCTTACTAACTATGTATGTAACTATATAAAATTAATGATGCATCAAGCTCTGCATGCTGATCCGAAAATATCACTTACATTACATTTTTTTTTTTAGCTCACTTCTTGGTCTCTAGGAACACTGGGAATGTAGCCAGAGACTCACAACTGTACCACCAGTGCCTCCCAGAGAACTCTATAGGTAAAACGAAGAAGCTCTGTGTTGAAAAAAAAAATATGGGCCTTTCCCCAAAATCTAACAAGATCTCAGAAAAAAAAAAAAAACATTAGTTCTATATTTTTCAACACAGATCTAGTGTCATTGTCATTGGTGGGTCAGCAGCAAAACCACAGAAGAAAAAGTCGGCCACTGATGATGTCAGCTTTTAAGATGGCAGCACAGTTTTATAAGAGGGGGTGGAAAACAGCACGATTAAATTAGAGGAGCAAAAACAAGCAAAAACAATAAGGCAAGCAAAAATAAATATATGAATCATGTATTGGTACTTTCATATAGGAAAAAAGGGGGAGAAGTTCCACTTTAATATAGAATTGGCCCTTCACTCTTCTGGGAAGGTCTTCCGCAAGCTTTTGCACATGTCTGTCGGAAGTTATGCCCATTCACCCAAAAGAACATTTGTGAGGTCCGGTACTGATGTTGGATGAGAAGACCTGGCTCACAATTGGCATCCCGTTTTTTCCCCAAAGGTGTTCAGTAGGGTTGAGGTCAGGGCTCTGTGAAGGCCACTCAAGTTCTACCACACCGGACTCACCAAACCATGTCTTCACTGAGCTGGCTTTGTGCACAGAGGTACAGTAATGCTGGAAAAGAAAAATAGTTTTCACTGGAAACATCAGAAAATTTGGAGGGTTGTTCACATACTTCTGGTAATACAGGGGGGATTTACTAAAACTGGTAAACACAGAATCTGGTGCAGCTATGCATAGGAACCAATCAGCTTCCAGGTTTTATTGTCAAAGCTTTATTGAACAAGCTGAAGTTAGCAGCTGATTGGTTACTATACACAACTGCACCAGATTCTGTGTGCACCAGTCATAGTAACCCCCCCCCCCCCTTAGTATATCTCACAATATACGCATGACTTAATAAAAGTTTATTTTATTACAGAGCCTGGGCCCTCCTAAACCTTGATTTGTACTGTAACTGTACTGTCTCCATTTTTTTATGATGTGCAAACTGTTGGCTCTATATAAACCCCAAAATAAAGATATAATAATTTTATAATCATATAAAATTAAAGTTACTGTTTCTGACCTCAATGCAAATCTATTGGTTTGCTTAGGCTGATTGAAAACAACACAGGCTTAAAGTGTTTGTTAAGTCTAAATGCTAAATCACTGCCAGCCCCTCTATTAGAACCTGGCATACCACACTATGTAAGTCATTTCTAAAAATGAGGCTTGTAAATAGTTCTGCATGGTTTAGATCAGCAGTCTCCAAGCTTTATAAACAAAGGGCCAGTTTACTGTCCTTCAAACCTTAGATGGGCCAGACTGTGGCCAGTGGGAGAAGAAAATGTCCTGGCATCAGTGGGAGTAATAATACCCCATCTTTGGTGTCAGTAGAAGAAATAGTGCCCCATCCTTGGTATCAATGGGAATAATAGTGCCCCATGGTTAATGTCGGTGGGAGGAATAGTGCTTAATCGTTGATGTCAGTAGGAGTACTATTGCCCATTGCTCCCAACTGTCCCTGATTTTGAGGGACTGTCCTTGATTTGGAACAAAGTCCCTCCGTCCCTCTTTCCTGCTCATTTGTCCCTCGTTTTGGCCTGATCTATATAATTGTATATAAAATGTACTTTTTATCTTTCAAAAGGTGTTTCCTAGCGCTAAACCTTTCATCCAATTTCCAAATTGTTGCATTTGTAACTTTCAAAAGCCAATAAAAAAAGGAATAGTAGTGTAGTGTTGTAAATACCTATTTAGAGCTGTCTTCAGGCCGGTCACGTGACTCACGGCCACAGCTCCGATGGATGGCTTCTGTGGGAGGGGCTGAGATCTCCCTCTGACATCCAAGGGGGTCTGGCTGCAGAGTGTAGCTCCACCAATGACAGGAAGCATGTGGCTTCCACTCCACTTCTTCTTTTTTTTTTTTTTACTGAACTTTATTGTGAATCTCTGCAGCTGGCGCTCCACTGTCACAAGAAACATGTGTCCTCCACAACTCCACCTTTTTTATTTTTAAATGAACTTTAATGTAACAAACAAAAATAGACTATACTACAGGAAGTGGAGCCTGGAATTTGCAAAAATACAAGATATTTTTGGGAGGTTTTGTACTTTCTGTTAAAGTTCTGCCCCTAAGTTATCTTTGTAAACTGGATTTGTTTGTAAAAGCAATTGTTTAACCACTTCAGCCCTGGAAGGATTTGCCCCCTTAATGACCAGAGCGTTTTTTGCAATACGGGACTGTGTCGCTTTAACTGACAATTGAGCGGTTGTGCGACTTTGTATCCAAACAAAATTGACGTCCTTTTTTCCCCACAAATAGAGATTTCTTTTGTTGGTATTTGATCACCTCTGCGTTTTTTATTTTTTGCATTATAAACAAAAAAAGACTGACAATTTTGAAAAAAATAAAAAATGTATACTTTCTGCTATACTACATATCCAAAAAAAAAAAATAAACTAATTTATTCATCAGTTTAAGCCAATATGTATTCTTCTACATATTTTTGGTAAAAAAATAAATTGCAATAGGTGTATATTTTGCACAAAAGTTATCGCGTCTACAAACTATGGGATAGATTTAGAGACTTTTATTTCTTTTTTAATTGTTTGTACTGGTAATGGTTGCGATCTGCGATTTTTAGCGAGACGGAGACATGGTGGCGGACAAATCTGACCCCAAATGACACTTTTTGGGGACAAGTGACATTATTACATTGATCAGTGCTATAAAAATGCACTAATCAATGTAAAAATGACACTGGGAGGGAAGGGGTTAACAGGGGCGATCAAGTGTGTTCCCTCCAGCGTGTTCTAATTGTAGAGGGGATGGGCTTACTGAAACATGACAGAGATCACCGTTCCCGATCACTGGGAACAGTAGATCTCTGTCATGTCACCAGGTAGAACGGGGAAATGCCTTGTTTACATAGGCAGTTCCCCGTTCTGCCTCTCCTCGCTGCATTCGTGGGCGGCCGGCGGAGATCGATTCTGCAGGACCCGCGGGCACATTCCCGCTGCGCTCGGCCGCTATCCTGCTTTTACGGACTGACGTACAGTAGTCAGGTACGTCAGTTCGCGCAGGAGAGCCGACCTGCTGCAGTATATCTGAGTGAGCAGGTCGCAATTGTTTATTGTTTACCAATGTACATTTTTTGGTGATGATGGAAGTTCATGTTTATGTTGGAAGAAGAATACAATCCATGTCTCTAATCACAATCTCATTGTCTTTGTTTGCCCCACCTTCATGCCAACTAACAGGACCAAGATTGAGACACACATGGATCTCCATGCAAAAAACGTTTTACGGTTCAATGGCATGGTGGCATTAAACCTCCAGCTTTTTGAAAATCACATATGTTCTGGTGCAAATATTATCCACTTAATGACTGGCTAGCCACATTTTACTGAGGATGGGTGGGCACTGTAGGCAAAGCGATGTGCCAGGACGTCGCTGCCTACTCCCAGGTTTAGGGCGCGTGCATGTTAACCTCCACCCGGCTCCCACTGTAATTGTACACAGCGTCCCGGCCAATGATTCACACCCGGGACCAGCTGATTGGCTATGTACAGAGGGAGTAATCTGTCAAAGATCATTACTATAAAACTGTGCACACAATGCACCTAGTTAAGGGACATATTTAACCCCTTCATCGCCCTAGATGTTAACCCCTTCCCAGCCAGTGTCATGTTTTTAGCACTGATCTCTGTATTGGTGTCACTGGTGATGTCGGTGGCAATTAGTCAGTTCCCTCCAGCGGCTGTTAGTGTCAGATGGCACTATCACAGTCCCGCTATAAATCGTTTATCTCCACCATTTGTAGTATAAAACAAATTAAAAAATAAAAATCCCAGTACATATCCCATAGTTTGTAGACGCTATAACTTTCAAGCAAACCAGTCAATATGCACTTATTGGGATTTTTTTTGTATCAAAACCATCACAGATATGTCTCTCCATTCATGCGCCTGAAATGCACAGTTTTTGCCATCTTGGCAGAATAGTTGTGACCTACATAAGACAAAAGAACACCTGGCATTGTGCCTGTGCAAAGCCAAGAACATCATGTCCTCACAAAAATATTTCAAAATGGCATATATTTCAAACAAAAAGAGATGTCTTCAGAACAAAGGTCCCACCATCACCAGGCTCAACATCGTTGATGTCTACGGAGGGTTCAGGCCTTGTGGACAATACCAATGCGGAGCGAAGTGTGCTCTACATATTTAATTAAAAAAAAAAAAAAATCCTGCATACACTACCAAAAGATGCCACAGCACAAAAAAGTGAAATGGAATACCCAAAACAGTTCATTCCTCTTGAAAGAATGTGCCAGTTATGCCCAGGTCACAGATTGGAACTACTGGAGCTCCACTTGAAGACATCTCTCTTTGTTTGAAATATATGCCATTTTGAAATATTTTTGTGAGGACATGATGTTCTCGGCTTTGCACAGGCACATTGCCAGGTGTTCTTTTGTCTATTATAGGTCACAACTGTTCTGCCAAGACGGCAAAAACTGTGTATTTCAGGCTCATGAATGGAAAGACGTATCTGTGATGGTGAGCCACCAAAATTCACAATCACACAAAGTGGAACATGCGCCACCTGAGCCGCTTTTTGCCTCTTTACACATGTAACAGCCTCTCCAAAGAATTTGAGGAGCACCATTTCCTTCAGGATGTCTTCTTGAAGGAATACCTCTGCAATAGTTCCTGTACAGTAATCTAGTGAGCGGAAGTGCTCACATAAACTGTAGCTCAGTCCATTACGCTGAGACAACAACTGATATTGCAGACATTCCTCCAACTCACTCGGACTACATGAGTCTTCCCCCAGTTCTTCCTCTGCACATGTACTGGCACGGAAAATCCATGCTTTGTGCAGTGGATGATGGGATCGGTACTGGAAAGGGTGCAGTGGATGATGGGATCGGTACTGGAGAGGGTACAGTGGGTGATGGGATTGGTACTGGAGAGGGTGCAGTGGATGATGGGATCGGTACTGGAGAGGGTGCAGTGGATGATGCGATCGGTACTGGAGAGGGTGCAGTGGATGATAAGATCAGCACTGGAGAGGGTGCAGTGGATCATGGGATCGGTACTGGAGAGGGTGCAGTGGGTGATGGGATCGGTACTGGAGAGGGTGCAGTGGATGATGCGATCGGTACTGGAGAGGGTGCAGTGGATGATAAGATCAGCACTGGAGAGGGTACAGTGGATCATGGGATTGGTACTGGAGAGGGTGCAGTGGGTGATGGGATCGGCACTGGAGAGGGTGCAGTGGGTGATGGGATTGGTACTGGAGAGGGTACAGTGGATGATTGTATCGGCACTGGAGAGGGTGCAGTAGGTGATGGGATTGGTACTGGAGAGGGTACAGTGGATGATGGGATCGGTACTGGAGAGGGTGCAGTGGGTGATGGGATCGGCACTGGAGAGGGTGCAGTGGATGATGGGATCGGCACTGGAGAGGGTGCAGTGGGTGATGGGATCGGTACTGGAGAGGGTGCAGTGGATGATGGGATCGGCACTGGAGAGGGTGCAGTGGATGATGGGATCAGTACTGGAGAGGGTACAGTGGATGATTGTATCAGCATTGGAGAGGGTGCAGTGGATGATGGGATCGGTACTGGAGAGGGAGCAGTGGATGATGGGATTGGTACTGGAGAGGGTGCAGTGGATGATGGGATTGGTACTGGAGAGGGTGCAGTGGATCATGGGATCGGTACTGGAGAGGGTGCAGTGTGTGATGGGATTGGTACTTGAGAGGGTACAGTGGATGATGGTATCGGTACTGGAGAGGATGCAGTGGATGATGGGATCGGTACTGGAGAGGGTACAGTGGGTGATGGGATTGGTACTGGAGAGGGTGCAGTGGATCATGGGATCGGTACTGGAGAGGGTGCAGTGGGCGATGGGATCGGTACTGGAGAGGGTGCAGTGGATGATGCGATCGGTACTGGAGAGGGTGCAGTGGATGATGCGATCGGTACTGGAGAGGGTGCAGTGGGTGATGGGATTGGTACTGGAGAGGGTGCAGTGGGCGATGGGATCGGTACTGGAGAGGGTGCATTGGATGATGGGATCGGTACTGGAGAGGGTGCAGTGGATGATGCGATCGGTACTGAAGAGGGTGCAGTGGATGATAGGATCAGAACTGGATAGGGTGCAGTGGATGATGGGATCGGCACTGAAGAGGGTGCAGTGGTTGATGGGATCGGTACTGGGGAGGGTTCAGTGGATGATGGGATCGGCACTGGAGAGGGTGCAGTGGATGATGCGATCGGTATTGGAGAGGGTACAGTGGGTGATGGGATCGGTACTGGAGAGGGTGCAGTGGGTGATGGGATCGGCACTGGAGAGGGTACAGTGGATCATTGTATCAGCACTGGAGAGGGAGCAGTGGGTGATGGGATTGGTACTGGAGAGGGTACAGTGGATCATTGTATCAGCACTGGAGAGGGAGCAGTGGGTGATGGGATTGGTACTGGAGAGGGTGCAGTGGATGATGGGATCGGTACTGGAGAGGGTTGCATTGGGTGATGGGATTGGTACTGGAGAGGGTACAGTGGATGATTGTATCGGTACTGGAGAGGGTGCAGTGGATGATGGGATCGGTACTGGAGAGGGTGCAGTGGGTGATGGGATCGGCACTGGAGAGGGTACAGTGGATCATTGTATCAGCACTGGAGAGGGAGCAGTGGGTGATGGGATTGGTACTGGAGAGGGTACAGTGGATCATTGTATCAGCACTGGAGAGGGAGCAGTGGGTGATGGGATTGGTACTGGAGAGGGTGCAGTGGATGATGGGATCGGTACTGGAGAGGGTTGCATTGGGTGATGGGATTGGTACTGGAGAGGGTACAGTGGATGATTGTATCGGTACTGGAGAGGGTGCAGTGGATGATGGGATCGGTACTGGAGAGGGTACAGTGGGTGATGGGATTGGTACTGGAGAGGGTGCAGTGGATGATGGGATCAGTACTATATAAGCAATTCATACAACTTTCTCAGTATGCACATTTGTAGAATTAAACCTTAAAAGCTACCTATCTCTTGTAAAAAAACAAAAAAAAACAAATAAATAAATAAATAAAAAACCTTTATGCTAAAAAAAAAAAATAAAAAAAAAATTGATTCATAAATATTGTCCTAAATATATTCAGCTACGTGTTTTTGATACAAAAAAAATAAAATCCCAATAAGTGTATATTGACTGGTTTGCTTGAAAGTTATAACGCCTACAAACTATAGGATATGTACTGGAATTTTTATTTGTTTTATACTACAAATGGTGGAGATGAATGACTTATAGTGGGACTGTAATAGTGCGATCTGACACTAACTGCCGCTGGGGGGGAACTGACATCACCAGTGACACCAATACAGAGATCAGTGCTAAAAATATGACACTGGCTGGGAAGGGATTAACATCTGGGGGTGATGAAGGGGTTAAATATGCTCCTTAACTAGGTGTAATGTGTGCACAGTGTGCTGCCTCATACTAATGATCTCTGACAGAACACTCCCTCTGTTCAGAGCTCTGTGTTGAATTTCAGCACAGAGCTCTGAGCTGTAATTGGACACAGCCGATCAGCAGATCTTTGGGTGTGAATCACTGGCCGGCACGCTGTGTACAAACACAGCGGGAGCCGGGTGGGGCTAAACATGCGCGTGTGCCCTAAACGTACTAGCACATCGCTTTGCCTACAGCGCCCCTCATCCTCAGTACAATGCGGTTGGGCGTTCGTTAAGTGGATAATATTTGCACCAGAACATATGTGATTTTTCAAGAAGATGAAGGTTTAATGCCGACATACCATTGAACCATTAAAATTTTTTTGCGTGGAGATCCATGTGTGTCTCAATCTTGGTCCTGTTAGTTGGCATGAAGGTGGGGCAAATATATACAATGAGATTGTGATTAGTAGGGTTGTCCCGATACCGATACTAGTGTTGGTATCAGCACCGATACCGAGCATTTGCCCAAGTATTTGTACTCGGGCAAATGCTCCCGATGCTTCTCCGAAACCTTGAGAGTCAGCAGTGATTGGTGCGTGGGGGAGTTACAGGCTTCTCCCCTAGTGGCATTCAGCTGCTTTAGTGAAATCTATACAGCAGTGATCGGTGCTTGTAACTCCCCCACACGCGATCACCGCTGACTGTCACCGCATCCTCCATGCCCCCTCCATTCCACTGTCCCCCTCCGTTCCGCTGTCCCCCTCCGTTCCACTGTCCCCCTCCGTTTCGCTGTCCCCCTCCGTTTCGCTGTCCCCCTCTGTTCCGCTGTCCCCCTCTGTTCTGCTGTCCCTCTCCGTTCCGCTGTCCCCCTCCGCTGTCCCACTCCGCTCTGCTGTCCCCCTCCATTCTGCTGTCCCTCTCCGTTCTGCTGTCCCTCTCCATTCTGCTGTCCCTCTCCGTTCTGCTGTCCCCCTCCATTCTGCTGCCCCCCTCCGTTCTGCTGTCCCCCTCCATTCTGCTGTCCCTCTCCGTTCTGCTGTCCCTCTCCATTCTGCTGTCACTCTCCGCTCTGCTGTCCCCCTCCGTTCTGCTGTCCCCCTCTGTTCTGCTGTCCGTTCTGCTGTCCCTCTCAGTTCTGCTGTCCCTCTCTGTTCCGCTGTCCCCCTTCGTTCTGCTGTCTGTTCTGCTGTCCATCTCCGTTCTGCTGTCCATCTCTGCTCTGCTGTCCCTCTCCACTCTGCTGTCCCTCTCCGCTCTGCTGTCCCCCTCCGTTCTGCTGTCCCTCTCCGTTCTGCTGTCCCCCTCCGTTCTGCTGTCCGTTCTGCTGTCCCCCTCCGTTCTGCTGTCCCTCTCCATTCTGCTGTCCCTCTCCGCTCTGCTGTCCCTCTCCGCTCTGCTGTCTCCCTCCGTTCTGCTGTCCCCCTCCGTTCTGCTGTCCCCCTCCATTCTGCTGTCCGTTCTGCTGTCCCTCTCTGTTCTGCTGTCCCTCTCCATTCCGCTGTCCCTCTCCATTCCGCTGTCCCTCTCCATTCCGCTGTCCCTCTCCATTCCGCTGTCCCCCTCCATTGTGCTGTCTCTCTCCATGTCCTCCTCCTTCCTTTTATGTATGGAGTCAGCTGACTCTGTTCATTCACATAACTAAAACATTGTAACCTCCTGTGATTACGATGTCTCAGTTTATGAATGGAGAGGAGCCGCTGTCTTCTCTCCATTTATTTTCAGTGCAGCTGAGGCTGCAGAGAAAGGGACTGGGAAATCTCTATCCTCGGTCTCTTTGTCTGTCTCAAGGGGGAGATATCAGGGGTCTGTTAAGACCCCTGATATCTCACCAAAGCCCCCCAACAGGGCTGATTAAAAAAAAAAAAAGTATTGCAATAAATAATAAAAAAAAAATTATTGTAAAAAATAATAAAAATTTTAATTAAAAAAACACACAGACAGTGTCCACCCCCTCCCCCCCTAAAAAAAAAAAAAAAAAAAAAAAAAAGAAAGCATTGTAAAAAGAAAAAAAAATTGTAAAAAAAAACAAAAAAAACACTGCTACGTGACATTAAAAATAAAAGTATCGGTAATCGGCGAGTACTTGAAAAAAATTATCAGTACTTGTACTCGGTCTTAAAAAAGTGGTATCAGGACATCCCTAGTGATTAGAGACATGGATTGTATTCTTCTTCTAACATAAACATGAACTTCCATCATCACCAAAAATGTACATTGGTAAATAATAAACAATTGCTTTTACAAGGACAGCACTTTAACAGAAAAGACAAAACCTCCCAAAAATATCTTGTATTTCTGCAAATCCCAGGCTTTAATTAATAGTAACAACAGAATGGCTCAGTATGTGCTGCAGACTGCAGTCTCTGGAGCTCCACTTTACACAGAAATCATGTACAGGATCATGTGGCCTCCACTTCCTGTAGTGCAGCTCCAGCTGCAGAGATTCTCAATAAAGTTCAGTAAAAAAAAAGGGGGAGTGGAGGGCACATGCTTCCTGTCATCAGTGCAGGGGCAGATCCGGGGGGGGGGGGCAATGGGGCAATTGCCCCCTCCGAGAATGTGGGTCAGTGAGTGGGCAGGCAGGAGTCACTGCGGGTGAGAGAGCCGGCAGGCGGAGGCTGAAAGCACGGGCGGCTCCGGTGGGGAGAGACAGTGGGCGGCTCCAGTGGGGAGAGACAGCGGGCGGCTCTGGTGGGGAGAGACAGCGGGCGGCACTGTTGGTGAGCAGCTGTGCGGCTCGGTGACAGTGTGAGAGCGGCTGCTGGCCAATCAGGGAGCCGGCGGGCGGAGGAACAGAGAGATAACACCATCTCTCACCGCCCAGTGCCCGCTCTGCATCCCTCCAGTTCCACCCTCACTGTGCAGTGTGCAGGCAGCCGCGGCAGCAGAGAGATTACAACATCTCTCTGCTGCTTGACTGGGACACAGCAAAAGATGATTATAGCTGGCAAGTGACAACGTGTGGCATGGGACGTGGCAAGTGACAATCTGCAACGTGTGGCATGGACGTGGCAAGTGACAATCTGCAACGTGTGGCATGGGACGTGGCAAGTGACAATCTGCAACGTGTGGCTTGGGACGTGGCAAGTGACAATCTGCAACGTGTGGCTTGGGACGTGGCAAGTGACAATCTGCAACGTGTGGCATGGGACGTGGCAAGTGACAATCTGCAACGTGTGGCATGGGAGGTGGCAAGTGACAATCTGCAAAGTGCAGCATGGGACGTGGCAAGTGACAATCTGCAATGTGTGGCATGGGAGGTGGCAAGTGACAATCTGCATCTGGTGACAGCAGATGCTTGACTGGGACACAGCAAAAGATGATTATAGCTGGCAAGTGACAACGTGTGGCATGGGACGTGGCAAGTGACAATCTGCAACGTGTGGCATGGGACGTGGCAAGTGACAATCTGCAATGTGTGGCATGGGACGTGGCAAGTGACAATCTGCAACGTGTGGCATGGGACGTGGCAAGTGACAATCTGCAACGTGTGGCATAGGATGTGGCAAGTGACAATCTGCAACGTGTGGCATGGGAGGTGGCAAGTGACAATCTGCAACGTGTGGCATGGGACGTGGCAAGTGACAATCTGCAACGTGTGGCATGGGAGGTGGCAAGTGACAATCTGCATCTGGTGACAGGCGACGTGGCAAGTGACAATCTGCAACGTGTGGCATGGGACGTGGCAAGTGACAATCTGCAACGTGTGGCATGGGACGTGGCAAGTGACAATCTGCAACGTGTGGCATGGGACGTGGCAAGTGACAATCTGCAACGTGTGGCATAGGATGTGGCAAGTGACAATCTGCAACGTGTGGCATGGGAGGTGGCAAGTGACAATGTGCAACATGTGGCATGGGACGTGGCAAGTGACAATCTGCAACGTGTGGCATGGGAGGTGGCAAATGACAATCTGCAACATGTGGCATGGGACGTGGCAAGTGACAATCTGCAACGTGTGGCATGGGAGGTGGCAAGTGACAATCTGCATCTGGTGACAGGCGACGTGGCAAGTGACAATCCGCAACGTCTGGCAGGGGACGTGGCAAGTGACAATCTACAACATGTGGCAAGTGATGTGGCAATTGACAATCTGCATCTAGTGACAGGCGACATGGCAAGTGACAATCTGCAACGTGTGGCAGGTGACAGTGGCAAGTGACTCCCATTGATTCTGCATTATGGTGAGTTGAACTATTTCTTTTTTTATAACAATGTAATAATCGTAATAATGCGCTTCAATCATCCTGACACCATAACAACCATGGTGCCGTGATGATTGAAGCGCTAACACCAGCCATTTCCCTGTTAAATTTACCCCAAAAAAACATATTTTCTGGCAGTGCCCCTCCCGGGGCTAGGCTCTGGATCCGCCCCTGCATCAGTGGAGCTCCACTCTGCAGCCAGACCCCTCTCCTGACGTCAGCCGGGGAGATCAGGTGTCTGCTCGGCCCCTCCCACAGAAGCCCTGTCTCAGAGTTACCCTGAGTCACGTGACCGGCCTGAAGACAGCTGTAAATAGGTATTTACAAGCTTAGTTTTTTAGAAATGACTTACATAGTGTGCATACCTCCCAACATTTTGAGATAGGAATGAGGGACACCTACTAGCAAACGTATGTAGGCAAGTGACACGCCCCCCTGCCACACCCCCTTAAAGGAGAATTAACCAAAAAAAGAGATTAATTGAATCCACAAGGGCTTTTTTTTTACCACTGCTATTCCTTTATATTGGCTCTTAAAATTTACAAATGCAGCAATTTAGAAATTGGATGAAAGGCTTACCACTGGGAAACACTTTTTGAAAGATAAAAAGTGCATTTTATTCTATAAATCAGACCAAAATGAGAGACAAATGAGGAGGAAAGAGGGACATATCAGGGACAGTCCCTCGAAAACAGGGACAGTTGGGAGCTATGAGTGTAGTTTGCCAGGCTCTAATAGAGGGTCTGGCAGTGACCATTGTAGGCTTTTTATTTTTAGTAATAGCGGGGGGGCGGGGACAGAGATGACAGGCAGGGAGGAGGGGGTGAGGGGGAGAGAGGAGAGCTGAGCAGGGCTGCGGATGGCGGAGGGACGTACACTGACCACGGTGGTCAGGGCTCAGCATCCCTTATTTTCGTGGTCAGTATATAGAGGGGGACACAGAAAGTGGCAGGTTCAGGGAGGATTTTTTTTTTTACAGTTTAGAGGGGGGCAGATTACACAGCACAAGCACTGGGCTGTTTAATCTGCTTTAAGGGGCCAGGATCTGAATTTTTTTTTTTGGGTTAACAAACTCTTTAACCAAAAGTGCATCTTCTAAACCCGTGGACATAAATATATTATATTGAAGCTTACTAGCCCTTAGATGTGTGGGCTTCATTGTTTTTTTCAGGCTTTTTTTCCCTTTATTTTCAATGGATCCTGCCAGTAACACACTTCTGTATCTTTGGAGAAGCTGCAATGTCACCCTAGGACAGGACTACAATACCCCCCCCTCCCCTTCTCCTCTTCTTCATAAAATAGAGGGGAATGGTTTGTAGTCCTCAGAGACAGTGCGGAACAATGTACCCGGTAAAAGTGCACCAAGGCAAAGAGCACAGGAAGTTGTCAGCTGAAAAGATTTCTGTAAGGATCAAGAGATTCATTTTTTTTACTTACTGAATAGATATAACAAAAACTTTTCAATGGTATATTTAACAGACTAAAAGGAAGCGAATAAGAGGAGTTCATTATTAGGGTTTACATATGTACTATAATTGGATTTACCCTACTCTTTGTTCATCCTGGTACACCTATCATACAGGTAGCCACAAGGGGGCGCAAACCCAACTCTGATACTGGCTTTAAAAAAATATGAAACAGCATTGCAACAAGAAAGGTGAACATTACAGCAGAATTTACCTTCAGATAACATTGCAATATTAACAAAATGCATATTCAATTTAAATACATAAGCGTTTCCAGAGATCAATCCCTGTTTACATCACATTGGTTTCTGGGTGAATGATCATACCAGAGTTTTAGGCTGGTCATACAGGGTTCGTTTTTTTTTCATTCAACCATCAGGTTTGAATGGAAAGAAATGAACCAATTCCCCCGTCCACATATTTTAGATGAGCTATTGTGTTCTAAATACAATGATTATTATTATTATAATTATACAGGATTTATTAAGCGCCATCAGTTTGCACAACGCTTTACAATCTAAAGGCAAACAGCACAGTTACAATATAGTAAAATACAACAGGGTTAACGTGATTGTAAATGATCACCTTGTAAAACAACCCATTCAGTTTAAAACAGTAAGAAAAGGCAAAACATTTGTGATATATAGATATAAAAAATATTATGAACACCTTTTTTTCTTTTTTATAGGTGATCACATTCCCTCTGTTCTCAGCTGCATAAGAGCTGGGGGGAGGAGAAGCAGCAGCACACTGAGCTTACCAGTAAATGGGGCATCAGGACAAGGGTGATCATTGGAGGCGAGCAGGCTGAGTTGCCAACATAGCTAGAGAACTGACCACACTGTGCTCTCCTGCTTAGTGTGGTCAGTTTTTTTTTTAAATAGGAAAGCAGAGGGACTGGCAGGAACCCCAGACATTCTACACAAAGGAAGCAAAACAAACTGAACAGGATACTTTTTCATACAAGTACATGGTACAGCAGGCACATATCAGGAATATAAAGTGTTGGCATAACAATCGTTTTAAGAGGGCCCTGCTCAAAGGAGCTTACAATCTAATATGGTGGGACAAGTGGTACAAAAAGTTATCATTGTGGGGGATGAGTTAATGGAAGTGATAAAAGTTCAGTTAGTTGGAGGTGGGATAGGCTTCCCTGAAGAGATGAGTTTTCAGGAATTGCCTTGGCTCGGTTCACACTGCCGTGACCTGAAAGTCACGCCACTCTCAGTGCAACTCTGCCAAGTGACTTCAGTGCGACTTGAAGCAACTTTGAAGCAACTTCAGGGAATGCCTGGATAATCTTCCTGTAATTGTGGATCCAAATCACATCAATTAAAGGAGTTGTAAATGCATAAGGTTTTTTTTATCTTAATGCATTCTATGCATTAGGATAAAAAACCTTCTGTGTGTGGCAGCCTTTCCAGCACCCTCTAATTACTTACCTGAGCCCCCTCTCTCTCCAGCGATGTCCACAAGTGTCTTAGCTGTACGGGACTCCCCTCCTGATTGGAGACACAGCAGTGGCGCCATTGGCTCCCGTGGCTGTCAATCAAAGTCAGTTAGCCAATCAGAAGAGGGGACGGGGCAAGGTCAGGGCTCTCTGCCTGAATGGACACACGGAGCTGTGGCTCGGCTCGGGTGCCCCCATAGCAAGCTGCTTTCTGTGGGACATTCAGGTACGACTTCCATGCAACTTTTGAGGGTTAACATTGAAGTCTATGGCCTTCAAGTTGCATGAAAGTTTGACCAAAGTAGTGCACAAACTACTTTGAAGTGGCTACAACTTTAAAGGGGTTGTAAAGTCTCTCGTTTTTTTGTTTTTTTTTAAATTACAAACATGTCTTACCTCCTCTGTGCCCTGTGGCCCTGATCCTCCTCTTCTGTGGTCCCCCAGCGGAGCTCCGATCGAGTGCCCCGACGGAGAATCACTTTCCCTGGGGGCACTTGGGGGGGGGGGGCCAAGTACTCGTGCAGGGGCGCTCCCGTGTCCTGCTGCTGAGTCCATTGACACGGACAGCAGGACTCGGCCCCCGCCCGCGGCTCCCGTGTCATTGGATTTGATTGACAGCAGAAGGAGCCAATGGCTGCGCTGCTATCAATCTATCTAATCAGGACCCGAGACACCGGAGCTGGTGTGCTCATCCCCGTCCTATAGAATGCATTAAGGTGAAAAACCTAGAGGGTTTACTACCCCTTTAATTCGCACATATATGAATGATTATCATTGGAAACCATAGGGAACAACTTGTTGATGTCCAAAGTTGCACGACAAATCGCACAAGTGTGAATGGAGTCTAAAAGCAGCCAGAGTAGTAGATAGTCGGACAAACTGAGGTAAAGAGTTCCGGAGGATGGGAGAGGCTCTGAAAAAGTTCTGGAGATGAGCATGGGAGGAGGAAACAAGTAAGCTTGAGAGCAGGAGGTTCAGTGTTGCTGGTTATAGCTAGCGCATACATTGATCAAAATTCAACTGGTCCCAGGGGCGGATCCAGAGTCTAGTCTCGGGAGGGGCACTGCCAGAAAATATATTTTTTTGGGGTACATCTATCGGGGAAATGGCTGGTGTTGGCGCTTCAATCATCACGGCACCATGGTTGTTATGGTGTCAGGATGATTGAAGCGCATTATTACTATTATTACATTGTTATAAAAAATTAAATAGTTTAACTCACCATAATGCAGAATCAGTGGGAGCCCCGAGTGTGTCACTTGCCACGTCACCTGTCACCAGATGCAGATTGACACTTGCCACGTCGCCTGCCACATGTTGCGGATTGTCTCTTGCCACGTCGCCTGTCACCAGATGAAGATTGTCACTTGCCACCTGCTAAGGTGGTCTCGTGTGTCCCAGAGACAGGCAGCAGAGAGATGTTGTAATCCCCATTAGTATAGAATCCCCCCTCAGTGCAGAGCCCCCCATTAGTATAGAATCCTCCCTCAGTGCAGAGCCCCCCATTAGTATAGAATCCCCCCTCAGTGCAGAGCCCCCCATTAGTATAGAATCCCCCCTCAGTGCAGAGCCCCCATTAGTATAGATCCCCCTCAGTGCAGAACCCCTATTAATATAGAATCCCCCTCAGTGCAGAGCCCCCCATTTGTATAGAATCCCCCTCAGTGCAGAGCCCCCTTTAGTATAGCTCCCCCTCAGTGCAGAGCCCCCATTAGTATAGATCCCCCTCAGTGCAGAACCCCCATTAATATAGAATCCCCCTCATTGCAGGGCCCCTATTTGTACAGAATCCCCCTCAGTGCAGAGCCCCCCATTGGTATAGAATCCCCCTCAGTGCAGAGCCCCCCATTGGTACAGAATCCCCCTCAGTGCAGAGCCCCCCATTGGTACAGAATCCCCCTCAGTGCAGAGCCCCCCATTGGTACAGAATCCCCCTCAGTGCAGAGCCCCCCATTGGTACAGAATCCCCCTCAGTGCAGAGCCCCCCATTAGTATAGAATCCCCCTCAGTGCAGAGCCCCCCATTGGTACAGAATCCCCCTCAGTGCAGAGCCCCCCATTGGTACAGAATCCCCCTCAGTGCAGAGCCCCCCATTGGTACAGAATCCCCCTCAGTGCAGAGCCCCCCATTGGTACAGAATCCCCTTCAGTGCAGAGCCCCCCATTGGTACAGAATCCCCCTCAGTGCAGAGCCCCCATTAGTATAGAATCCCCCTCAGTGCAGAGCCCCCCACTGGTACAGAATCCCCCTCAGTGCAGAGCCCCCCATTGGTATAGAATCCCCCTCAGTGCAGAGCCCCTAATTGGTACAGAATCCCCCTCAGTGCAGAGCCCCCCATTGGTACAGAATCCCCCTCAGTGCAGAGCCCCCCATTGGTACAGAATCCCTCTCAGTGCAGAGCCCCCATTAGTATAGAATCCCCCTCAGTGCAGAGCCCCCCACTGGTACAGAATCCCCCTCAGTGCAGAGCCCCCCGTTGGTACAGAATCCCCCTCAGTGCAGAGCCCCCCATTGGTACAGAATCCCCCCATTGGTACAGAATCCCCCTCAGTGCAGAGCCCCCCATTGGTACAGAATCCCCCTCAGTGCAGAGCCCCCCATTGGTACAGAATCCCCCTCAGTGCAGAGCCCCCCATTAGTATAGAATCCCCCTCAGTGCAGAGCCCCCCATTGGTACAGAATCCCCCTCAGTGCAGAGCCCCCCATTGGTACAGAATCCCCCTCAGTGCAGAGCCCCCCATTAGTATAGAATCCCCCTCAGTGCAGAGCCCCCCATTGGTACAGAATCCCCCTCAGTGCAGAGCCCCCCATTGGTACGGAATCCCCCTCAGTGCAGAGCCCCCCCATTGGTACAGAATCCCCCTCAGTGCAGAGCCCCCCATTGGTACAGAATCCCCCTCAGTGCAGAGCCCCCCATTGGTACAGAATCCCCCTCAGTGCAGAGCCCCCATTAGTATAGAATCCCCCTCAGTGCAGAGCCCCCCATTGGTACAGAATCCCCCTCAGTGCAGAGCCCCCATTAGTATAGAATCCCCCTCAGTGCAGAGCCCCCCATTGGTACAGAATCCCTCTCAGTGCAGAGCCCCCCATTAGTACAGACCTCATAACAGCGCGGACCGGAAGATACACACAGCCGTGTGTGTCCCTCGGGCTCCTCCTCCTCCTGTGTGAATGTAAACAGAGAGGAGGGGGAGGCGGCTTCAGTCCGCTGCGCTGAGGCACACACACAGCGCAAGACCTGAGAAGCTGATCAGGTCAGCGGGCGGTGTTAGCGGTGCGTGCCGCTACCTACGGGTGTCACCCCTCTGGCGGGTGTCACCCGGGTGCGGACCGCACACCCCCGCACCCACCTGACAACGCCATTGCCGCTGTCTGTCTCTACGGAGCCGCCCGGCGGCTCTTTCACCTATGGAGCCGCCGAGCCGCTCGGCGGCTCTCTCAATTACGGAGCCGCCCGCCGGCTCACTCACCCGCATTTCTCGGAGGGGGCAATTGCCCCGTTGCCCCCCCCCTGGATCCGCCCCTGACTGATCCCTGCTGAGTCCATGTATGGCTGGCTTTAGTCTGAGCTCGATCTTACACACTTCATCAGTACTGCAATAATCATGTGAAAAAATGGTGGAGAACCTGTAACCTCATTATATCATTCAATAAATGATATTTTTTCTAAGAGATAAATAATGATGATATAAATAATGGATGCATCATATCCCTTTTTCAGAATAATTTGCTACCATCATGTTTGACTTTTCTCTGAGAAGTTCCTCTTCTTCTTCTGGCAGTGGAGGGGGACAGACATTCTTCTAGGACTGACCAGCACTCAATTCTTGGAATGTGAAGGCCACTCAGTCTTGGTGTATTGTGAGCATAGACCTTGTCACCAGCCCATTCATTTCAACAAAAATCTTCCCATTGGATTATATGTGCCTTTAACATATTTTAACTGCTTGCTGTCCGCCCACTGTCAAATGACGGCGGGGTGGTGCAGCTCTTGTTCTGGGACGCCGTCCCAGAATGGCCACTCTCGCGCGCCCGCGGCTATTTAACCATGTGATCGTCTGTGTCCAATCACAGCCGGTCACATGTATACAAGGAAGTTCTGGTGATTGGCTCTCCTCGCCTCACACTGACAGAGTGTGAGGCAAGGAGAGCCCATCAGCGGCATCTCCTCACAGGGGGACATTAAGGAATGTAATCAGGGCACTGATCATCAGTGCCCTGATTATAATAAAGAAAAAAAGTGTCACCAATCAGTGCCCACCAGTGGCAGCAATCAGTGCCCACCACTGCCCACAAGTGCCACCAATCAGTGCCCATTAGTGATGCCAGACAGTGCTGGCAATCAGTGCCACCTATCAGTGCTACCCATCAATGCCCATCAGTGTCACCCATCAGTGCCACCCATCAGTGCCCATCAGTACCGCCTATCCGTGCTGCCTATCAGTGCCCACCAGTGCCGCCTATTAGTGCCCACCAGTGCCACCTAACAGTGCCGCCTATAAGTGCTCATCAGTGCCACATATCAGTGCCACCTATCCGTGCCCATAAGTGCGGCATATTAGTGCCTCCTCATCAGTGCCACCTAATCAGTGCCCATAAGTGCTGCCTCATCAGTGCCCATAAGTGCCACGTCATCAATTCCCACCAGTTCAGCCTATTAGTGCCCATCAGTGCCGCCTCATCAGCGCACATCAGTGAAGGCGAAAAATTACATTTTTTTTCAAAATTTTTGGCCTTTTTTTTTTGTAAAAAATAAAAAACCCAGCAGTGATTAAATACCACCAAAAGAAATCTCTATTTGTGTGAAGAAAATGATAAAAAATCTGTTTGGGTACAGCGTAGCATGACCGCGCAATTGTCATTCAAAGTGCGACAGCGCTGAAAGCTGAAAAATGGCCTGGGCAGGAAGGGGGTGTAAGTGCCTGGTAGGCAAGTGGTTAATATGTGTTATTGCCCTGGTAATGCCCCCCTTGTGTAAATGTCTAAAAGCTCTGAGACTGCTACAGAAATAGCAAAAGGGTTGCTTTGAGAGCAAGCACCATGAGGAACCTGCTAATACCTTATTAGCCAAAAAATGGAAAATTGTATCAAATACTTACCGTAATTTTCCTTTCCTGGCACCAATCTATGGCAGCACACATGTGCTAGAAGCCCCGTCCTCCCACAGGACTAGTGCATAGATATAAAGAGTTGACATTCACACAACAGCCCATTCCCTGTACAATACTAGGAACAAACTGGTTGGGCTCAGTATACTGTCATGGATTAGCGCCAGGAATTGAAAATGACAGTAAGTATTTGATACAATTTTTCACCTTTCTGGTGCCAACATGGCAGCATACATGTAGTAGACCATTATGGGTGGCGCAGTGGTGTAGTGGCTAGCACTCTTGCCTAGCAGTAAGAAGGGTCACTGGTTCGAATCCCGACCACAACACTACCTGCCTAGAGTTTGCATGTTCTCCCCGTGTCTGCGTGGGTTTCCTCCAGGTACTCCGGTTTCCTCCCACACTCCAAAGACATGCTGGTAGGTTAATTGGATCCTGTCCAAATTGGCCCTGGTATGTATGAATGTGAGTTAGGGACCTTAGATTGTAAGCTCCTTGAGGGTGTAGGGACTGATGTGAATGTATAATGTATATGTAAAGCGCTGCGTAAATTGACGGCGCTATATAAGTACCTGAAATAAATAAATTACCTAGCTAACAAGGTGGGAAGCTTATGGAAATCAGATCTAATAGGAAAGTGAGTAAGCTACCACCTTCTCAACAAACTCAGCTCGCCCACTAGGAGTGCTGAGGAAACGCAACATAAAAAGACCGGTTTGGGTGTCTTGCCTATCATGTCGGTTGACATCTCTGTGTAGGTAATGGGCTGTTGTGTGGGCGTCAACTCTCTATAGCAAAGTAGGCGGGGCTACTACAACATGTATGCTGCCATGTTGGCACCAGAAAATTATTTTGTGCACCCCTAGGCTTTTTGTGAAAGGCTTAAGTTCCTGAACTACAGGACTAAGCTCTGCCCTATCCAATGAAAGTTCCTCAGTAGTGTTCATCAATCAGAATTGCTCCCTTTGGACATGGGGGTGAGAGTTGAAGGGAGCTGGCTTTGTGGGTGAAAGTTGAGGAAGTCAAGCTCTTAGTAACCAAAAAAAACCCAGAATCAGAGGGGTGCACAGAAGAAGATTTTCTGGTTAATAGATTTAATAGTAGAATTAATGCCCAACATAAAGATTTCCTTTACATTCAATGGTGACCGTTCCCACATGAGCATTGTGCTGATGCTTGAAAAAGTACTTGAGCCTTTTTAACTGCAGAATCGCACATATTTGGCCCTGTAGACTTCAACTGGAGCACCTAAAAACATGAAATGCAATCGGTTTAGTGCATTTATTAGGTGCATTTTAGCTCTCACCAACCTCAGTAGCCAATGAGAAGACTCTCATTGGACATGGGGTTGAAGGGGGCCGGCTCAGGGGGTGAAAGTTGGGGGAAGCAACCTCATAAAGCGGAGTTCCACACGTTTTTTAGTTTATTAAAAGTCAGCAGCAGCTACAAAAAGTGTAGCTGCTGACTTTTAATAAACAGACACTCACCTGTCCCCCGGTCCAGCGATGCGGCCGCCCGGAGCCTCGTTCCTCTCCCCCTCCTCTCCACCGTCGCCGACATCGCAACTGTGGGCACCCGGCCGTGACAGCTTTTTGCTTCATGCACGAGTCGCGCTGCACTCTCCCAGTGGACAGGCAATGTTCTGGGACCTGTGGCGTGTCCCAGAAGATTGCATAGATGAAGGGGCCGCCTAGGGGGAGAGGAGGAGTCGCCTAGGCAGCCAAGAGCAGGAAGGAGCAAGTGGGACAGGAAGTCCCACTCTAAACTAGGTACCCACCCCCCCCCCAAAAAAATGACATGCCAAATGTGGCATGTCAGGGGGCGAGGAGTACTTAAAGCGGAAGTTCCACTTTGGAATCTAGGCCGTTTCGGCTGGGACTGGCCGAGATTTGAACCATATGGGCAGACTGATAATACCCAAGTTAATTGATAGATCAACTTGGATACAACCAACATGTCATATTTTTCATGTGATTATTGCCAGCGACTATAGCCACTATAGCTCCCCCCTCCCCGCCTGGAGAAAACAATAGCTCCACACTGTCTGTGTTGATAGGGGAATCGAGCGATTTTCTTACCTGCTACCTGTGGTTGCAGGAAAGAAAATCACACCATCTATGGCCAGCTTTATTGACAAAAAAGAAACCAGAACAGCTGGGGTGCACAGCAGATTTTCTGGATGACAGATTTAAAGTGAAAGTGAGCATCATTATTAAAAAATTTGCTGTCAGGCAGACCCTATCAGTCCCTTTTGCCAAAAATGCACCCTCCTGCCTGTCAGTCGTCATGTACACTGAACCGCACATGCGCAGCTCAGCAAACATTTATAGCCCCGCCACAGCAATGTCACTGCTGTGCGCAAGTGCATGGAAGACATGGAACCCGGAGAGCCCGGGGGCCCACTGGATTGATCCCACTGCAGCGCTGGAGGACACCATTTGACAGGTAAGTCTGCCATAATATAATAATATGCTGTGCATACTAGCACATTATGGCATAACCCACCTGGAAGCCCCTAAAGAGAAAATTATATAGGGAAGTTAACTACCTCTTTAATAGTAGACACCTCTTAGCCCCTATTCACACATGCGATTTGTCCCACGTTTCCCAAAGCGAGACAATGCTCAGCATAAGGATTCCCATTATATGGAATGGTGCCTGTTCACACCGGATCGTCTTGCTGACCCTCGTCACGCAAAAAAGTATGTCACTTTTATTTTGGGCACAATTGTGCATTTTTGGCCCTTTAGACTTCAATTGGAGCACCTTTAAAAAAATCAAGATACGAGCACTTAAAGCGGAGTTCCACCCAAATTTTGAACAATATCTGTATGTATTCTCTTCCTTGCCTAGATGCTGACATGCCGTTTAAAAAAATTTAAATCGCCGTAATTACCTTTTATTTTTCTATTCTTCTTTGCACTTCCTGGTTCTCCTCCCGTGGGAGTAGGTGTGTTTCTAGCCTCTCCCAGACTCCTGGGAGCTAGTCTCAGGCTTCCCAGGATGCCACTGAGCATGTGCGGGAACGAGCGGTGAATGCTGGGAGCACAGCATTCACCACATCCAGGAAATAAATGCTTGTGGGCTTCAAATGCCCACAATGAAGATGGAGACCGCCTGCAGTGAATAATATAAGTTATTCTTTCCGACGAAATCTGACACAGGCGGACATATTACACACAATATGTGAGTATGTAATGCTGAGAAGAAAAGTTTGTGAATGAACTAAAAAAAAAAAAAAACGATAGATAGGTGGACCCCCCGCTTTAAGTGCATTTTTTGGTGCATTTTTGAGGTTTAAAACAGACAACCTCAGACCTGAGAACAAAACAGAAGATTTAGGAGAGTTCACGCTAAATGTGGAGATTTTCATCCTTCTGGTGAAGGTCCACAAGAACCTCCATGACCTCAGTGATGGCCTTCACAAGAACCGTGACAAGTGGCATAGGTCTTGGGAAGAAACTGACATAGCAGGCATGGCTCAAGAGCTCCGATAGCCCAAACAACACAACATCACACAGGAAAATAAGGAAGCAAATACAATAATGACATATGATGTCACAAATGATAAAGCTTTCCATTGGCAAAAACACCCGAAGCTTGAAAACACACGAAAAATACTTAAAAAAAAAAAAAACGTGCATTTGTATGTGAAAAAAAATAAACCAACAAAATATGAAAAAAGTACTCAAAAAAAGTTTAGTTAAAAACAGAATACACTATGGTTTAAGTCTCTCTCTTTCTTACTAGCTGTTTTGAAGACCTACAGTAGATAACCTTTGCTCCTTGGTTGTAGAATTATGGTCCTTGGTTGTAGAACTATGAGTAAAAACCAGAATCAGGCTACAGTTACATGTCATAAAGGATTAGAATGTCCAGTACAAACTATCTGATTAGTATCCTAAACTATAGTCAGAATAATCGCTAAACGCTGCCATATATCACTTCAATCTGACACTGCCCATTCCTTCCTATCAGTAACTGTATGATCCTTATCTGAATTTTCAACAAGTAGAATGACAGTCAAAGAGATGGAGGAGGAACCTGATCAAAAGAGATAATCTCATATCAGAGATATATTAATAAGTCACACTAAAAATGGTGCCAACAATTCCCCTATAATAAACTGGTTTATGCAGAAGATGATTTTATATCATGGATGAATATGAATATGTAACAGTTTCAGGAAGTATTCCAAAGATATTTAAAGAACCTCTAAAACCCCCAAGAAAAATGATTAGGTAAAAGAGCAGCGAATCATAGAAAAGAAAACGGTACTCAAGAAGAGTAAGGCTTCACTTCCTATTTCCCTTAGTAAGGATGCCGGCGCCTACACTCGGAGCCGGGGGACGAGTCGGCTTGGACAGGTAAGTGTCCTTATATTAAAAGTCAGCAGCTGCAGTATTTGTAGCTGCTGACTTTTAATTTTTTTTTTGTACCCCAACAGAACTTCTGCTTTAAAGTACTGACATTTAGGTGCATTTAGAGGAGTACAAATCTTCTTTCAGGGCCAGTTCACACCGGAATGTGGTGAGGGTGCAAAATGCACTGAGCTGCAATCTGCAGCAGGTGTCAGCGCTAACTTAACGACAACCCAAATGCAGGTCACAAATGCAGTGCAATCGCCTGCACCCAATAACATTGTACAGCAGTACCATTCGATAAAGATGTAGTGTGTTTTTTAACCACTTGCCGACTGCTGCACGCCGATATACATCGGCACAATGGCAGCGGTGGGCAAATGGGCGTACCTGTACACCCCCTTTAAGAGCCGGGGATAGCAGGCACGCGCGGCCGCCGCATACAGCGTGACCGTGCCCGGACATCGCCAGTCTCCCGGCAATCGTGTCACAGAGCCTCAGAACGGGGAAGTGCCTAAGTAAACAAGGTGTTTCCCCGTTCTGGCTTGTGTCATGACAGAGATCACCTGTCATCAGGAGCAGTGATCGCTGTCATGTGAGTTGTAGCCCATCCCCCTCACAGTTAGAATCACTCCCTAGGACACACTTAGAGCCCTTGCACACTGGGGCGGGGGGCGGCGTCGGCGGCAAAATGCCGCTATTATTAGCAGCGTTTTACCATCGGTATGCGGCCGCTAGCGGGGGGGTTTTACCCCCCGCTAGCGGCCGAGAAAGGGTTAAATACCACCGCAAAGCGCCTCTGCAGAGGCGCTTTGCCGGCGGTATAGCCGCGCCGTCCCATTGATTTCAATGGGCAGGAGCGGTAAAGGAGCGGTATACACACCGCTCCTTCACCGCTCCGAAGATGCTGCTGGCAGGACTTTTTTTACCGTCCTGCCAGCGCATCGCTCCAGTGTGCAAGCCCTCGGGGCTTTCACACTGGAATACAAGCAGCGGCACTTTCGGGGCGGTTTGCAGGCGCTATTATTAGCGCAATAGCGCCTGCAAACCGCCCCAGTGTGCAAGGGCTCTTAAAGCGGGGTTCCCACTTAAAAAAAAAAATTAAAAGTCAGCAGCTACAAATACTGCAGCTGCTGACTTTTAATAATCGGACACTTACCTGTCCCAGGGTTCGAAGCCCCGCTCGTCTCCCCCTCCGCTCGGTGGCGCCGGCATCTTAACTGTGGGCGCCCGGCTGTGGCTTCACAGCCGGACACCCACTGCGCATGCGCGAGCCGTCACTGGCCGCGCAATCATGTGGGACCGGTCACGTGTCCCAGATGATTGACAAGAGGGAGGGGGGAGAGGCGATCTCCCTTCCTGCTCCGAGGGAAGTGACGTCAGGAGCCCAGGCACCGAAGGAGGTAGACTACGAGGGACCCCACAGCAACAGGCATTTAGAGGTGAGCAAAAAAAAATTTTTTTCCAAATGTTTATTTTTTATTTTTTTTAAGCACATTAATATTTTTTTTTTGGGGGGGTGGAACTCCACTTTAACCCCTTCATGGCCCCCTAGTGGTTAACCCCTTCCCTGCCAGTGCCATTTACACAGTAATTTGTGCATTTTTATAGCACTGATCGCTGTATAAATGACAATGGTCCCAAAATAGTGTCAAAAGTGTCCGATGTTTCCGCCATAATGTCGCGGTCCCGATAAAAACCGCAGATCGCCGCCATTACTAATAAAAAAAAAATTACTAATAAAAAAGCCATAAAACTATCCCCTATTTTGTAGACGCTATAACTTTTGCTCAAACCAATCAATATACGCTTATTGCAATTTCTTTTTTAACCAAAAATATGTAGAAGAATACGTATCGGCCCAAACTGAGAAAAAAAATTGTTTGTTTATATATTTTTGGGGGATATTTTTTTCAAAATTGTCGCTCTTTTTTTGTTTATAGCGCAAAAAATAAAAACCGCAGAGGTGATCAAATACCACTAAAAGAAAGCTCTATTTGTGGGGGAAAAAAGGACATCAATTTTGTTTGGGTGCAACGTCGCAGGACTGCGCAATTGTCAGTTAAAGCGACACAGTGCAGAATCGCAAAAAAGTGCTCTGGTCAGGAAGGGTGTAAAATCTTCCGGGGCTGAAGCGGTTAAAGTAGTGCAAGCACACCAGAAACACGTCTGAAACACATATGCGCTTTTACCGCAATTTTGCTACAGAGCAGTGAGAAAGGGGCCTTAAAGCGGGGGTCCACCTAAACCGCCAAAAAAAAAAAATATTAAAAGCCAGCAGCTACAAATACTGCAGCTGCTGACTTTTAATAAATGGCCACTTACCTGTCCCAGGGTCCAGCGATGTCAGCAGGCGACGCCGAGAACCCGCTCGGTTCTTGGCAGTTGCCGCCGCCATCCTAGGTGAGGGAATCAGGAAGTGAAGCGTTGCGGCTTCACTTCCCGGTTCCCTACTGCTCGTGCGCGAGTCGCGCTGCGCATCGTAACTGGTCCCCGCTATCTCCTGGGAGCTGTGTGTTCCCAGCAGACAGCGCGGAGGGACAGGAAGAGGCATAGACTCCCATGGGAGTCTATGCCGGAAGTGGGTGCAAATACCTGTCTTAGACAGGTATCTGCACCCCCCTCCCCCCTGAAAGGTGCCAAATGTGACACCGGAGGGGGGGAGGGTTCCGAAAAGCGGAAGTTCCATTTTTGTGTGGAACTCCGCTTTAAGGCTTGGTTCACACTAGTGTGGGGCGCGAGTTCTAGTCGTGAGAAACGCATCGCTTCCCGTACCCGTGTCGCACTGCTCTTGCGAGACGCGCGAGGCTGCCACTCATCGTGAATGGCACCCTCACGTATGTCGGCACACAGCGCGATCGCCGGAACCACAGGAATTTTTGTGCATTTCATGCGGCACAGCAGTCCGTTCAAATGAATGGCGCTGCTGCGCCCGAGCAAACAGGGGGACGCACGTCCCGCACTAGTGTGAACCCAGGCCTTAGATCTTTGGCTAGATTAGCTAGCCATCACATTACATAGATTCCGTAAATCCTAAAGCTGCATTTCACACAGGATCGCGGGGGGCGGAATCACCTTAAAATTCGATTTCAAATGGCTGCAAAACGCGGGAACGCATTTGCGATGTCATCGCTTCTAATGGCACCCCAATCGCGCTGTGATTTTTTTCCCGCAATTGTCGTGCGGTAAATCACTGTCGCCCCCCCCCCAAAAAAAAGAAAAACTCGTGCTTCTTTTTGAGCGTTGCGATTGCAGCGCGATTGACCACGTGACGATCGATTGGGGGTGCCATTAGAAGCAATGGCATCACAAACGCGTCCTCCACGTTTTTGCAGTCGTTTGAAATGGCAGGGCAGAATGACGGCGAGCCCAGCGGCGGCCCGATTTTGGCGCCCGACAAAAAATTGCGCCGCGATTCGGGGTGCCATTGGAAGTTGACAGGATTTTGCAACGATTCGGGAAACGCGGCGACTCTCCTCGCGGTCCGGAAACGCCGCGGTGTGAACGCAGCCTAAGGTGACTGTGTGGCAGGTTGTATGGTCAGATTGTGAATCGTACGGTGACCCTTTAGAACTAAAGGTGGTCATTCACCATACAATATCCAATCAGGCACTACATAGTTGATGGTAAGGGAGATTGTATAGTGTACATCAGATTGCATGGTGTATGGTCCTCTTTATTCTGTAGGACTACACGTTGCAGCAGACGAGAGACACACAGGGGAGGGATGAGGAGGATGCAGGCTCGGTGCTCGCTGTCAGCTCTCCCCCGAACACCGCCCGGCTCCCCCGTCTCTCCCCAGTACAGGGAGAAAGGGGGCGGTCCCCCGGGCCGGGTGCAGCGGAAGCCCCTCCCACCCCCGGACGTGACGTCCGTCCAATGGGAGCGCAGGGTGCGTGGATAGATGAGGTCACAAGCTGTCGTGCGGAGAATGGAATGTGTTAGACTAGAGTAGAGGAAGGGATCCGGGGCACCGCTCACCACCGACAGAGCCTCCCGCACCTCCCGTCCTACAACGGCCGCCTCCCTCCCTTCCGCTCCGCCTCCCCCTTCCTCTACACACCGGGACAGCCCCGCCGCTTCGGGGATGCAGAGCCATGCAGGGATTCGTCCGGTTACCGGGCTCCGGCACGGACATGTAACCCGCTGCTGACACCTCCAGCTTCACCGGTGAAGTTGATGAAGTCAGCCGGTGTGGGGTGCGGACAGTCAGGCGAGGAGCTGATCGGGATCCGGTGCCGGGGGAACAAAGCTGTGCTCTCCGTCTCTGCACACTACGACCAGTCCCTATAAGAAGGAGACCCTTCCAAGGTGGAGACCCCTTAAATCCGGAGATCCTACAAAACCGGACATTCTTCCAAACTGGAGACCCTTTAAGTCGGAGATCCCTCAAAGCCGGAGATCCCTCAAAGCCGGAGATCCCTCAAAGCCGGAGATCCCTCAAAGCCCGGAGATCCCTCAAAGCCGGAGATCCCTCAAAGCCGGAGATCCCTCAAAGCCCGGAGATCCCTCAAAGCTCGGAGATCCCTCAAAGCCGGAGATCCTTTTTCGAAATTGGAGATCCTTAAAGCCAGAGACCATTTGGATTCCCTTTTAAGCCGGACCCCCTTAACAATCTGAGAACTTAAAGCGGAAGACCCTTTAAACCGGGGACACTTTAATTGGTGCCGTTGCACCCCCCCCCCAATTACCTTCCCCCACCACTCCCCCCAAAAAAAGATTGGCTCTACCAAGGAGATGAAAGACCGAACGGGGGAACGTTAAAGAAGTCGCCCACATGCTCTGGATCACGCCGCGGCTGGGGGAAAGGCATCCGCGGAAGGTGGGAGAAGAGAGTTTGACATCTATCCGCTCAGGAAGATGGCGGAGTGGAGCTGAGGACGCGGACCGGGAACGTTTGGGGGCTTTTGCGTTCATCTCCGACCACCCCGAGCCCGACCGGACACATGCAGGCCAAAAAACGCTACTTCACCCTGCTGTCGGCCGGCACCTGCGTCATCCTGCTCTTCTACCTCGGCGGGTTGCAGTTTAGGGCGTCCAGGAGCCAGAAGAAGAGGGACGACCACCACCGGAGGAATGGCCTTCAGAAGGGCGCCGACTACCACCCGTGGCCCCGCTTCCCCGACCCCTTGCTGCCCTTCATCCAGTGGGATCAGGCGGAGGGCGAGGATTCCAACAGCCAGGGCTCGCCCCGGCAGAAGCGGGACGCCAACTCCAGCGTCTACAAGGGCAAAAAGTGCCGCATGGAGTCCTGCTTCGACTTTTCGCTGTGCCGGCGGAACGGCTTCAAGGTGTACACCTACCCTCAACAGAAGGGGGACAAGATTTCGGAGAGCTACCAAAACATCTTGTCGGCCATCGAGGGCTCCAGGTACTACACCTCAGACCCCAGCCAGGCTTGCCTGTTCATCCTGAGCCTGGACACCTTGGACCGGGACCAGCTGTCCCCGCAGTACGTCCACAACCTCCGCTCCAAGGTCCAGAACTTGCACCTGTGGAACAACGGTAGAAACCATTTAATTTTTAATTTATACTCTGGGACTTGGCCGGACTACACCGAAGACGTGGGCTTCGACATCGGCCAGGCCATGCTGGCCAAGGCTAGCATCAGCACGGACAACTTCCGCCCCAACTTTGATGTTTCCATCCCGTTATTTTCTAAGGATCATCCCAGGACAGGGGGGGAACGGGGGTTTCTGAGATTTAACACTATCCCTCCGATTCGGAAGTACATGTTGGTCTTCAAAGGGAAAAGATACTTGACGGGGATAGGGTCAGACACCAGGAATGCCTTATATCATGTTCATAATGGGGAGGATGTGGTACTCTTGACTACTTGCAAGCATGGAAAAGACTGGCAGAAGCACAAAGACTCGCGTTGTGACAAAGATAACGCTGAATATGAGAAGTAAGTGGTGTCTGCCTGGTGTACACCGTCCTCCCTCTCTCCTCTCCTTTTTTTTTTTCTTTCTCCTTCTTCCCCGGTACAGATGCTGTTAACAGCTGTCGGGTCCTGGTATGGCGTGAGCCTTTCTGCTGGCTTAACCAAAGACCTGCATCGATTTCAACATGTGTATACGTTTCCATTGATTTCGTGATTTGACACCGCAGGGTGCTTGCCTTTTTTTTTTTTTTTGAAGTGTATGTTGATATGGGCTCTCATCTCTAGAAGGAATGCTTGTTTCCAGGCGCAGAGCTTGACCTTTGCACTTTCCTATATAGAGTGTATTCCAGCTAGAGGAAGGTCAGGTCTTGTCCCATTGGCTGTATACTGTTAAGGTTGATAATGCATATTTTGCTTTGGAGACTTCCAGGATGTCCTAACGTTTATTATTGCTTTCGTAGGTCTGGGTCTAAATCCATGTTATTGATGGTCAGTGACCAACCCTTAGTTCTCTATAGGGAATTCTGTATGCTATGTTTGGTTTGCTTGATTTTTGGGTACGTAAGTTTCATGACATGCTGTCTTGTCTTTGATGGTGAGCTGGTTGGGTTAATTTAATTTCTGCCTTAGATGTTAACCCAACAAGATCATTGTTTTTGGTGAGTTTTCTTGGTGCAATGATGGTCAAAGGCCAACCCTTAATTCCCTATAGGGAATTTTGTACGCTATATGTTTGGTAGTGTTGTGTTTTGCTTTGTTTTTTGGGTGTATAATAGTTTCATGACTTGGCATTTAGTGCTCATGGTGATCATGTTGGGTTAATTCCATTTCTTTCTTGCATGTTAACCCAATAATATAACCATTTTTTTTTTTTTTTATAGTAGTTGGTGCTATGATGGTCAAAGGCCAACCCTTGGTTCTCTATAGGGAATTTTGTATGCTATATGTTCAGTATTTTTGGGTTTGATTGATGTTGGGTGTATAATAGTTTCGTGACTTGCCGTCTAGTGTTGGTGGCGACCTGGTTGGGTTAATTTAATTTCTTACTTGCACATTAGCCCAACAAGATCACCATTTTTGGTGAATTTTATCTTAGTAGTTGGTCCTATGGTGGTCGATGACCAACCCTTCATTCTCTATAGGGAATTCTGTATGTTATATATTCAATATTGCTGGGTTTGCTTGATTTTGGGTATAAAATAGATTTGTGACTTGCTGGTGATTTTGTTGGGTTAATTCCATTTCTGTCTTGCAAGTTAACCCAAGAAGATCACTGTTTTTGGTGAGGTGTTTATTTATTTTGTAATTGGTGCTATGATGGTCAAATACCAACCCTTTAATTCTCTATAAGGCATTCTGTACACTGTGTGGTTTTGTCGGATTAGCTTGATTCTTGGATATATAACATAGTTTTAATGGCAGTGTGGATTTCTTGACAAAGATTCTCCTGTTGACGGTGATCTTGTTGGGTTAAATTCATTTCTGAAGGCGTTTTTATTAGTAGTTGGTGCTATAATGGTCATTGACCAACCCTCAGGTTCTCTGTAGGGAATTCTGTACACTTTGCTTTATTAACTACTGTTTTTACATTGAGTCAACCTTCTGGGTTGCAACAAAGTTACTTGTAGTATAGCTGACCCTTGACTTTATTGTAATGATTCAGAAATGTACAGTATTCCATAGAAGCTGAAAAGGATATTTTGAGTACTTTAGTCAGACTAGTGAATGCTGATCGGTGCTCAAGGCACATTTCTATTGTAAATCCTGTCATATTTTTTGCACATAGACACTAGAATCTCCAAAAGTAAATGGAGCACCTCCTAAGGATTAATATACACATTGCATTCTGGTCATACAGTCTCTGTACAATCAACTTTTAGATCTTCCAAAACTATGATAGGCGAACCTGCCTAAAGCATCCAAACAGGCCCTTGCAGTACGTGTTTGTTGGTAGTTCTAAAGGAGAGTGTACAATCAGATTGTAACATGTGTGGTGAGTTTAAGAGTATCATTATGTGTAGTCTTTCAAGGTACATGTTTCAAGAATTTACATAGTGATGCTCTTTAGAGGCATCTCCTTGTCCTTTTTTTGAGTTGGAACGTGATTTATTTTATTTTTTTTTTATTATTATATAGACACTAGTAACACAAAACAAAAAAAGACTGTTCTCCCTAAAGAGAATCGGGATGTAAACCTTTGAAACATCCATGTATGTGTGCCAAGTCTTGGGGACCCCCATCCATGTATGTGTGCCGAGCCTTTGGGACCCCCATCCATGTATGTGTGCCAAGCCTTGGGGACCCCCATCCATGTATGTGTGCCAAGCCTTGGGGACCCCCATCCATGTATGTGTGCCAAGCCTTGGGGACCCCCATCCATGTATGTGTGCCGAGCCTTGGGGACCCCCATCCATGTATGTGTGCCGAGCCTTGGGGACCCACCTATCCATGTATGTGTGCCGAGCCTTGGGGACCCACCTATCCATGTATGTGTGCCGAGCCTTGGGGACCCCCATCCATGTATGTGTGCCGAGCCTTGGGGACCCCCATCCATGTATGTGTGCCGAGCCTTGGGGACCCCCCCATCCATGTATGTGTGCCGAGCCTTGGGGACCCCCCCATCCATGTATGTGTGCCAAGCCTTGGGGACTCCCATCCATGTATGTGTGCCGAGCCTTGGGGACCCACCTATCCATGTATGTGTGCCGAGCCTTGGGGACCCACCTATCCATGTATGTGTGCCGAGCCTTGGGGACCCCCCCCATCCATGTATGTGTGCCGAGCCTTGGGGACCCCCCCATCCATGTATGTGTGCCGAGCCTTGGGGACCCCCCCATCCATGTATGTGTGCCGAGCCTTGGGGACCCCCCCATCCATGTATGTGTGCCGAGCCTTGGGGACCCCCCCATCCATGTATGTGTGCCGAGCCTTGGGGACCCCCCCATCCATGTATGTGTGCCGAGCCTTGGGGACCCCCCCATCCATGTATGTGTGCCGAGCCTTGGGGACCCCCCCATCCATGTATGTGTGCCGAGCCTTGGGGACCCCCCATCCATGTATGTGTGCCGAGCCTTGGGGACCCCCCCATCCATGTATGTGTGCCGAGCCTTGGGGACCCCCCATCCATGTATGTGTGCCAAGCCTTGGGGACCCCATCCATGTTTCAAGACTTTGACATACTGATAGTCTTAGAGGTGCCCAGTCTCCCTTATTTGATTCCAGAGTCTTCAGGCCCTTGAATGGGATTGTACTGTTAGTGTATGATGGCAGCCTAGGAGATGACCCACAGATTTAGGACTGAATCACTGTGCTGTGCCCCCCCCCCCCCCTATTTTTTAGGGTTCCTTTATGTTGTGTATATTTTTTTCTCTATAAAGTTAAGGTAAACTTCATCCAATCGAGACTCAGGCAGCCTAAAGGATGTAAGTGTCCCAGGTACTACAGGTCTCAGCATACTACCAACAACAATATGTTTGCAGGTCTCATGCTGAAACTTGCAGTGCACTAAATCCCGAAGTACCATACGTTTTCTGCTTCGGGAATGCAGCATTCATAGCACCACAGTGTCACTTGTTTATCTTTGGGTATTGATATCCCCGTCCCCAGAAGAAAGGTCATCATGTCGGAATGTCTGGATTTTTTTTTTAAACTTGCCATTTACAAAAATACATTTTTGAGCGATCCATTCCAGTCTAGTCAAGTCTTAAATAAAAGCCTGAAACAATGCCACGAAGGGTTCCTGTCCTCTGTCGTTCACGTTTGCATATGTTACTGTTAATGCAAATGGAACATCAACTGCACTTACAAATGTAGCGGCACTCGTCGTGTGCCGACTGTATGGATCTATATTTTAGTCTGGGAGGATATTGACTTTATCATCGGGCAATTTACTGCATATTCAGTTATCATAAAAATTCTATGCAAACCTCAAGGTCTGTAATCTTCTTTAATTGATCAAGCACATTAGTTGCCCTGATAATGCAGACATTAGATGTAAATAAAACCTTCCTTCTGGAAGCCGGCTTAGACAATCGTGAGTTTCCTGTAATGCTGTGAATGAGCCGAAGGGGGGAACTGCTTGTTGACAGTCGACTCTGCCTGGTGCTTGAGATGCTCAGACACCTGTGTGGAGTGGAGCAATAATCTGGATATTGCCATGCAGTAAATGCATACTGCTGTACAGGAGGCTGCCAAATCTTTGATGTTATCCTGCCTGATTTAACTTTCAAGTGGAGGAAACAAGACCTTTGACTTGGTTTTATGTGTGCTGTTTACATATCTAGGAGTAGGCTACTACTATGCTGTTTTGATCTTTTTATTGCTGTTAAGTTGTAAAGTCGGTGGATCAAAATCTGTCAACTCAACCAGAGTTCCGTGGAGGCCTAGGGTTCCTCTAACTGTTGCTAAGGGGTTCTTTGAACTGTGGTTGGCCTCCTAGTTGATGGTGCCAGTGCCACCAGGCAGTCAGTGGCATGACTACAATGATCTACATACGGTAGATCTACTATCTATGATAGGGGCTTTCTTCACACTGACCACTGATGTAAGGGGCATTGGTGGTCACTGACTCCCGATGAAATGGTTTTAGCTGGAGGTTCCCTTTGACCAGAAAATTATTTCAAGTGTTCCTCTATAATAAAAAGGTTGAGAAACACTCAAAGTATTTAAGCTTCGAGTCAACCTCTCCTTCAGTCCTGATAACAATGGGGAAGGAAAATTCCAAAATTTTGAGTTTCCACCAGAACAGGTATAGGGGGTAATCCTTCTAGTAGTGACAGCTGTCTAGTTAGATGGCTTATTTCACTCTGGAGAGATCTTCTCACCTCCTGTTGTGTTTGCAGGAAAGAGAATCTCTCCAATGGAGATATATATATAGATATCTCCCCATGGGTTATCCATTGTGAATCCAGCATTGTTCTATAGGTATCCCCCACTGTTCTGCTGCCCACCAGGTCCTGCACTGCCATCATCTTCTCTGACCTCTTTTGGAGCCAGATTTCTTTTCCCGGTGATGTCAGAGAAAAAGATGGTGGTCAGGACCTGGCAGCCCGATGATGCATGCGCTGTAGAGCACACAGAGGCCTCCTGGGCTGCTTGATGGGCATCTCAGGAGTCTATGGGCAGTTGAGTATGTCCTTCCCCTTATTTAGGCAAACGGAACGTGTGGGGAGGAGGGTTCCCCTCCAAAAAAAAGTATATTAAAAAAAAAATGTTTGATAGTAGAAGAAGGTTATAAGAAAGCTTATTTGCTGTTTTAATCATTAGTGGGTCAAATCTGCATTATTTTTTTGACCGCAGTGAGGATTTGAAGGTTGGAAAATTTTTCTCAAATTAGGTTTTTTGATACGGTTTTCGGCCATTCATAACAATCTTTTGAATGAAAAATGTTCTGGGAATTTTTTATACAAATTTTTCCTAAGACTTTCCCCAAAATTTTCGTTTGACGTTCTCTCTATCCATGGCCAGTTGAGAGAGGTAGAAATGAAAGGATGGAACGTGGGTGGGAGGGGTAAGGGTCCGCTTTAACCACTTCAGCTCTGGAAGGTCTTACCCCCTTCTTGACCAGGCCATTTTTTGCGATACGCAACTGTGTCGCTTTAACTGACAATTGCGTGGTTGTGCGACACTGTACCCAAATAAAATTGATGTCCTTATTCTCCCTTCACATAGAGCTTTCTTTTTTTGTGGTATTTGATCCCCCAACTTTTTTTTTTTTTTTTTTTTATTATAGCCCAAAAAAAAAAAAAACAATTTTGAAGAAAAAAAATGTATATTGCTGTCTGCTATAAAACATATCCAATAAAAAAATGTAAAAAATAAATTCCTCATAAATTTAGGGCAATATGTATTCTGCTATATATTTTTGGTAAAAAAAAAATTCCCAATAAGCGTATATTGATTTGCGCAAAAGTTATCGAGTCTATGGGATAGATTTGGGGACTTTAAAAAAAAAAAAAAAAAAAAAATTTATTTTATATTTTTTTTTTACTAGTAATGATGGCAATCTGTGACATTGCAGCGGACAAATCTGACACTTATGCAGGCCATACACGGTCGAATTTCGAACAAATTTTCTTTTCAAAAACAGAATGTTCGTTTTTTTTGTGATCCGATGATGCCTTCAATTTCACCGCATGTCGCTACAGAAAAGAATTTTCGTGGCCGGGAATCTTCTTTTCTCTCTGTAAATTTTCTTTTCTTATTACATTTCTCGCACGATTCTTCCATCATTGATTAGAAAATCGTTTGTTTTTCTAAAAATTTCCAACATGTCCGATTCCTAAAATTTGAATGCCGCACGAAAATCGGCCGTTGTTGCAGCCCACTAATGGTGCGAAATTCAAACGAAAGTTCTTTCATACGATTTTCGCAAGAAAATTCTTACGAAATTCGAACCGTGTATGGCCGGCATAAGTGACACTTTTTGTGGACCGGTGAGACCAATACAGTGATCAGTGCTAAAAAAAAAAATAAAATGCACTGTCATGTATAAATGACACTGGCATGGAAGAGGTTAACAGGTGCAGTCAAAGGGTTAAAAGTGTTCCCTGGGAGTGCTTTCTAACTGTAGGGGGAATGCTTTGACTAAGACCCCTTTCACACTGAGGTGTTTTTCAGGCGCTTTTGGGCTAAAAATAGGGCCTATAAAGAGCCTGAATAACGGCTCCCTTGCAGTCTCAGTGTGAAAGCCCGAGTGCTTTCACACTGAGGCGATGCGCTGGCAGGATGTTAAAATAAATCCTGCAAGCAGCATCTTTGGAGTGGTGAAGGAGCGGTGTATACACTGCTCCTAAACCGCCCCTGCCCATTGAAATGAATAGGCAGCGCCGCCACTGAAACGGCACTTTGCGGGTCGTTTTAACCGTTTTGCGGCCACTAGCGGGGGTTAAAAGCTCCCCGCTAGCAACCGAAAACCTCCGCTAAAGCGCCGCTAAAAATAGCGGCACTTTGCAGCTGACGCCCCAGTGTGAAAGCAGCCTTAAGGAAAACAGAGATTCGTGTTTCTGCTTAGAAACACAAGATCTCCACTTTCCTCTGGCAGAACGGTGGTCTGCCTTGTTTACATAGGCAGACCGCCTTTCTGCCTCTCTACGAATGATCATCGGGTTTCCAGCAGACGACACGTCTGCCAGACCCACTGATTGAACTGAAAGGAAGCCTAATGGAACTTGTGGGTGCCCGCCCTGGCTCGCCTCTGCAGACAGTAGAAAATTAGGAAATTACTGCACTCCACAACTGATATCCAAGATCCTTTATTGGACGTTCCAAAGTGACACCACAGGACAGAAGATTGACTGGTAGACGCGTCTCACACAATACAAATGTGCTTAATCGTTAACCAATGATTAAGCACGGTTTTATTGTGTGACTGGTGTCTACCAGTCAGTCTTCTGTTCTGTGGTGTCACCTTGGAATGTCCAATAAAAGATCTTTCATATCCGTTTTGGCAGTGGCAGCAAACAACCACCCGGCACTTACCCCATCGTGGCGGGTGGCAGGGAGCGTGGTGCAGCGGCTTCGTGTCCTCTTCTCCATGGTGGCTTCCAGCGTCCAATAGGATCGCCTGTCTTTTCAGCCAATTGGGAGACTGGTGTCAAAACCCTCTTCCTGATTGGCTGGGAGGAGGATCAGTGTTAAAACCGAGAATATTAATTCGCTGTTGTAACACACCAGGATGGGATCGGAAGGCGCACTCTCTGTGACCAGAGCCCATCCTATATTGAAGCCTATTGGAGCCTCTGGCTCTAATCGGTGCTTTAAAAAAAAACCAAAAAAAAAAACAGCCCCCCCCCGCATTGGATTACATGCCTTGTAAGGTGTCTTGAAAGTGGCCGAACGCATGGATGGGGGAGAGAGCGGCGCCGAAGCGCCCTTAATGGACGGGCCACACCTGAGTTGTGGTGTGCAGCTATTTCTTCATTTTGGACCCGCTGATTGGCTCCTGCTGTGTCCAATCACAGCAGGAGCGGGTCTTCTGCGCACGCGCGCCCCAGAGCTGAAGAACGACGACACGTACAGGTACGTGATTTTAAGCTTAAGGGCCGCCCTGCCTGTGGGTTGGTCCTTAAACGATTAAGCTGTCTGCACATACGGTTTCATCCAAAATCTTTTTCTCTAGGACTAGCCAGAGTCCTGCAAAATCAGCTCCTATTAGAATAAGTATGAGCCCTCCCCACCCTCAACATGCACATGTCTGGGCTTGCCCATAGGTCACTCAAGCCCCTAGGCCTTTGTATTATGAAATGGGACATCTAATCCTCATTACATGGAAGTGAAGAAAATTCAGGGCAGTGATGGGGAATGGAAGCCTTTGCTGATGGCGAGAGATTATCTTCATCTCGCTCTCTTAATTTTATGCCTGGTGGTGAGCACGCCGGGATTGCTTTGGATTTCTTTTTTTTTTTTTTTTGTCCAACGATAGATCTATGTTTATCCCAAGCATGTTTGAAGGCATTTTCTGGTTGACTGTCTCACAACCTCTGCTGGAAGTTTATTCCAAGCCTCAACTTCCCTTTCAGTAAAATAATACCTTCTAAAATTGGTTTTCAAACTTCCCAGTTAGTTTGAGGTAAGGTCCCTCCCGTGTTCTTGATTTTGGTTTCATATTGAAAAACTGCCCTCCTGAACCTTATTCACCCCCTTGATGTATTGTGCATGCGTGTTGGGACTTCCGTTCATCCACAAATGTGGCACTATAATCGTGTTGTCGGGTAGGTCAGGTATGGTTCCTGGTGCTTTCACGCTCGTTGCTGATCCATAGCTGTTGGTTGTAGGTACTAGAATGAATAATGATGAAGATATTTGCCAGCACACCATGGAACGACGTAGATGGCGTCCAAATGTGTAATTTATTGCATGATCACAACACAAGAAGAGTGCAATGTTTTGGAGTCACGCAGGACCCCTTCATCAGGCACGTGTTGGGACTTCCGTTCATCCACAAATGCGGCCCTATAATAATGCATGCGTTGTGGGGTAGGTCAGGTATGGTTTCTGGTGCTTACACGCTCGTTGCTGATCCATAGCTAATGGTTGGTTGTAGGTACTAGAATGAATAATGATGAAGATATTTGCCAGCACACCATGGAACGATGTAGATAGCGTCCAAACGTGTAGTTTATTGCATGATCACAACACGAGAGTGCAACGTTTCGGACTTACGCAGGACCCCTTCGTCAGGCACGTGTTGGGACTTCCATTCATCCACAAATGCGGCACTATAATAATGCATGTGTTGTGGGGTAGGTCAGGTATGGTTTCTGGTGCTTACACGCTCGTTGCTGATCCATAGCTAATGGTTGGTTGTAGATACTAGAATGCAGACGGGTGTAAACAAGTTGAGTATTTCTATTGGCGGTCGCTTATCTGATGCCACATTACAGATCTGCCCCTTGACATCAAGCAGCCTGGATAGAGGAGTCCTACTATGGGCAACACGTATGCAGCTCCTATTTGAACGTCTTTAATGTCCCCACACTTAATTAACATTTAGTACTCCATCCAAATGCATTGCAGCCCATGTAAAAGTAGTTTACCTTGTTGCTGTAGTAGGTCACTGAATTTTATGTCTTCTATTACTCTTTCCACTGTTTTATTATTCGCTCCTCTATGCGTCTTGTGAATGGCTTTGCTTCTGTTGATGTCAGGTCTTGCAGATCCTGCTGTCGTATTCCACAATCTGACCATTGAAGCGTACTGTGGCTTCAGTGCCGAGATTGGGCCATTTTGCTAATAAATCCGTTGTAGTCTTCATTTGGTGAAAGCGCTGCCCTGTGGCTGAATGTGTTAAAACTGCAGACGCGGTCATAATTAAAACTAACGTTTCCATACCATATTGTGTAGCGTCCCCAGGGCTCTCGCTCCCTGACAAAGGATCAGGGACTCGGTGCTGTAACACACAGCTGTGGCATCAGCCATGATATACCCAGCGGGAGGGAACGGAGATATTGAAAGATCATTTCCTGCAACACCAACCAGGTATTTCTGTAGAGGTGCACATTAACCACTTTGATGTAGCGTACAAGTCTAGGCGTAATGCATCTACGCTGGTTGTAAACCAATTAAACTGCCAGTGTGATTTTCTTCCCCCTCCCTTTTTTTTTTTTTGCATTGATTTATTATCTCTCTCTAGGTGGAACTACATTGTGGTGTTCATAAAGTGAACCAGTAATACAGGAAGTCCCCGAGTTACGAACACAATAGGGACTGTAGGTTTGTTCGTAAGTCACAACACTGCATTTGTAAGTGTAACTTCCGGTTGGAACACTGCGTTCGTAAGTGTGGGATGTTCCGGGCGCTTGTTATGCTATCTGGGGCTCTTCTGGCCATGCAGTACAATGTAGTACTGCAGTATGGGATGTGTCCGGAGGTATCCAGGACCAGCGTTGAGCACAAGTGGCTGGCATTTGAGGCCATTCGTAAGTAGGAGTTGTTCGTAACTCAGGGACTGCCTGTAGTTGTAAATTTACTAAACTGTATGGTCTGGCAGATGGTAGTTGACATAAAGTTGAAGACCTTACTTTTTTAGAGCTGTAATTCTCCTTTTCACAATGCCTTTGGAAGCTGCTGGAGTTCCCAATGCCAATATGGACTTTGTAAAATATGATCTTAGCCTAGGTAGCCTCCCTATATATGATGGTACGTAGGCCCGTTGAGGGCTCAGCGAGGTACTGGTGCTTGGGCCCGTCGAGGGCTCAGTGAGGTAATACCGGTACGAAAAAAAAATGGGTAGTATTGCAGCTTAACTGCCTTCCGATGTGGTGGCTGCCTTAGTTTTTCTTTCACACTTTTTTTTTTCCCTTTTTTATATGAATAATCCTGCCATCCACACACTTCCTGTCCTAGGGCAACAATCGCACTGAGCAGTGCTGTCACCCCAGGACAGGGAGTGTGTTTGGACTATGTAACACCACCCTCTTGTTTCCAAGTAGTCCATCTCTTTTTTTTTTTTTTTTTTTTTTTTTTTTTATTCACTTGTCAAACTGATATAATCCAATGATATATCAACATACCAAAACAAATAAGGGGAAATGTGTTGTCCATGTTTGCATACGGTGTAAGCTGGAAAAAATATATATATATATATATATATATATATATATATATATATATATATATATATATAATATTTATTTATTTATTTATTTATTTTCACATTTTAATAATGTGTATATACCTATAACCCTAATGTTTGTTTACCTACACTTTTTTTTCTAAGCATAGTTTGTTTTATATATAATATCTCACAAAACTGAGTACACCCCTCACAGTTTTGTAAATATTTTATTATATCTTTTCATGTGACAAGACTGAAGAAATTACGCTTTGCTACAATGTAAAGTAGTGAGTGTACAGCTTGTATAACAGTGTAAATTTGCCATCCCCTCAAAGTAACTTAACACACAGCCATTAATGTCTAAACCACCGGCAACAAAAGTGAGTACACCCCTAAGTGAAAATGTCCAAATTGGGCCCAAAGTGTCAATATTTTGTGTGGCCACCATTATTTTCCATCACTGCCTTAACCCTCTTGGGCATGGAGTTCACCAGAGCTTCACAGGTTTCCACTGGAGTCCTCTTCCACTCCCCCATGACGACATCACGGAGCTGGTGGATGTTGGAGACCTTGCGCTCTTCCACCTTCCATTTGAGGATGCCCTACAGATGCTCAATAGGGTTTAGGTCTGGGGACATGCTTGGCCAGTCCATCAACTTTACCCTCAGCTTCTTTAGCAAGGCAGTGGTCATCTTGGAGGTGTGTTTGGGATTGTTATGTTGGAATACTGCTCTGCGGCCCATTCTCTGAAGGGAGGGGATCATGCTCTGCTTTCAGTATGTCACAGTACATGTTGGCATTCATGGATCCCTCGAACTGTAGCTCCCCAGTGGCGGCAGCACTCATGCAACCCAGACCATGACACTCCCACCACCATGCTTGACTGTAGACACACTTGTCTTTGTACTCCTCACCTGGTTGCCGCCACACACGCTTGACACCATCTGAACCAAATAAGTTTATCTTGATCTCATTAGACCACAGGACATGGTTCCAGTAATCCATTTCCTTAGTCTGCTTGTCTTCAGCAAACTGTTTGCAGGTTTTCTTGTGCATCATCTTTAGAAGAGGCTTCCTATTGGGATGACAGCCATGCAGACCAATTTGATGTGTGCGGCGTAAGGTCTGAGCACTGACAGGCTGACCCCCCCCCCACTTCTTCAACCTCTGCAGCAATGCTGGCAGCACTCATATGTCTATTTCCCAAAGACAACCTCTGGATATGATGCTGAACATGTACACTCAACTTCTTTGGTCGACCATGGCAAGGCCTGTTCTGAGTGGAACCTGTGCTGTTAATCCGCTGTATGGTCTTGGCCACCATGCTGCAGCTCTGTTTCAGGATCTTGGCAATCTTCTTATAGCCTAGGCCATCTTTATGTAGAGCAACAATTCTTTTTTTCAGATCCTCAGAGAGTTCTTTGCCATGAGGTGCCATGTTGAACTTCCAGTGACCAGTATGAGAGAATGAGAGTGATAACACCAAATTTAACACACCTGCTCCCCATTCACATCTGAGACCTTGTAACACTAATGAGTTACAGGACATCGGGGAGGGAAAATGGCTAAATGGGCTCAATTTGGACATTTTCACTTAGGGGTGTACTCACTTTTGTTGCCAGTAGTTTAGATATTAATGGCTGTGTGGTGAGTTATTTTGAGGGGACAGCAAATTTACACTGTTATACAAGCTGTACACTCACTACTTTACATTGTAGCAAAGTGTCATTTCTTCAGTGTTGTCACATGAAAAGATAGAATAAAATATTTACAAGAAATGTGAGGGGTGTACTCACTTTTGTGAGCTTGTATGTATGTATGTATGTATGTATGTGTGTATATATAATTAATATATTTATTTTTTTTCTGGGAGAAAGTGAACTTTGTTAGAAACCAAAAACAATTTTTACAAACAAATAGGGCAAAGTCTCTGAAGGTGGAAAAGCCCTTTGAATAAACATAACCACAGTTGAAATGTCTTTGGAATGTAGACTCCCATGTATATAAAACTAGCCTGGGAGTTTTCGCACACGGCTACATGTGGTTGGAAGTTAATGTTTGAAGGAGAGGTGAGAGTTTGTACCATGCAGGACGTATAATTAGCTCAGTCACCTTAGTGTAAAATAGTTGGTGGGCACAGTCTGGGTTTGAGAATTTCTAGCAACCAATCAAATATTTGCTTTGATCAGTCAAGTGAAAATCTGCAAAAAAGACAGTCAAAATTTGGATTGGATCTTGGAGTTTAAACTTCAGTAGGGTCAAGGAATTTGGAGAACGTTTTTTTATTATGTTACAAGTTTAAATTCCTTTTGATTAGACAATAAAAAGAAATAAAAAAAAAACCCTTTGATTAGGGAAAAAAGCTTTGTGTATAGAGCATGGTGCCCCTTCACAGCCATAGATGAAAGCTTTTAAAGTCTTTTCCTTTAAAGAATGGCAGCAAAATGAAAAGGGGGGGGGGGGGGTTGACAGAGAAAAGTGAAATTGCTTTTCTGTTGCACATAAAATGTCTGTGAAGCATCAAAGGGGAAGATATTCAGTAAATCTCTGCAATACATGAATGTTTTCCCCCATGTTTTGCCACTGCTAGTATATAAAGTATCTGATCTTCTAGAAATCCAGTAAGCTCCTAACTTCCTGGAGTGAGTGGATAACTGCTGTCCTGCCCAGTTCTCCCCTGCTGGACTACAGAGCCAAACCCTCCTCTCCTTCTTCTTTTCCTAAAATAAAAGGGGATATTTTGTAGACTGGCAGAAGAGAACTAGGTAGGATTTGGGATTTCAATGTAGCTGGGGGCAGGCATACAGGAAGTTAGGAGGTGGTTTGATTGATTTCTATCAGATGTACTACCTACGTGTGTGTGTGTGTGTGTGTGTGTGTGTGTGTTTTTATTTATTTATTTATTTTTGGTTATTGTGGTGACAGATGGACCCCATTATAAAGTCAGCATGCTGAACGCTCAGGTGCATTAAGGAACTATATAGGAAACATATATGGTTGCTAGTTTTGCTGCCTGAGGCCAAACTATATGAGATGCCTATAGGTGGCTAATTTTGGTATTTGAGAATTTTTTTTTTTTTTTTTTTTTAGAGTTCAGTTGTTCTTGGTGTGCTGAGTCTTTGATAGTCTAATGGCAAGATCCCCTGGCCATAATTCCCAACTCCTGTCCACCATGATGTTTTTGGTGTTGTGCTCACCTTTGTGTGTCCCAGCTCCTGCATTCTCCATACTGTGAAATGAAAGAGATGTCGGCTACAGACGGTATGCAGGTACTTGAACTTTTTGTAGAGAACTCCCCAATATCTTTCTCGAAAGTATGACGCTGTCAGCTGGCTTAACTTGTCGGCATCTATCATGCTTTTGGATGTAGCAGCCTTTAAAAAAAAAAAAAATCTGTTTGCCCTTTTTCTCAGAAAAGCTGATGCCCCAAGCAAAGCCGGAACCGATCGCCAGTCATCAATAAGTCATTTCTCTTGGAATAGCACAGCTGCCAGGGTGTATTTGTCACACAATACTTTTTACAATAAATTCAGGCCATGCTAGAAAGCAAGATGGTTTTTATTTTAGGATCAGCTTGGTCATGGAATTCAGAATCTTAGACCTCTGAGGTCAACAAGCTCCTGTTGACTTGAGCTCAGTTGACCAGCAAAGACCTATCTTTATTTCTGATTCTGAGGGTGTGGCGGCATCGAGTCGGGGCAGACTTGCTTGCCATCGCAAATGTTCTGATTTATGGCATTGATCCTTATTTTAGGGCTAGGTGAACTACCCCAATTAATTTCAGGGTGTTGTGAGCTACTGGGTTTGGACCTCTGCCCTGGCATGTTGCAGTATGGCTTTGTATCTCTACTCTGCAAATTACATACATTGGGGTTGATTTTACTAAAACTGGAGAGTGAAAAATGTTGTGCATAAAAACCAATCAGCTTCAAGGGTTTTTTTATTTTTTGTCAAAGCTTAATTGAACAAGCTGCAGTTAGAAGCTGATTGGCTCCCATGCAGAGCTGTACCAGGTTTAGCACTCTCCAGTTTTAGTAAATTGACCCCACTGCTTCTTGGCTGTTATTTTGCGGTTTGTACTGCTAAAATTCCTTCAGGAATTCATTGGTGGTAAATTCATTTAACTATCAGAAAGGTTAAAGGATTATTGCCCCTGGGGGCTTTCCATGAGAACGGAGGAAACCTTTTTGATTACTAGTGTCAGTCGCCCTTTCCACAATTTGCCTAGTTTTTATTGGTAAGCCAATAAATAGAATTTCCCAGTCTTTAGGCTGGTTCCACAGCATGCCTGTTAACATACATGTCGATGAACTGCAAACACTCATTGTAAAAGCTGTTTTGGGGAGCATTCCATTCATTTGTACTGGACCTCCAACACACCTAAAACTATAACATATCACAGTACATACATCCGAAACAGTTGAAGTTCACGCTCTGCCTCATCCAAGGCATACAACTTTACCTAGCCGTCTTTGGGTTCAGCAGCTTCAACTATCTTGACTGGCCACCCTGGGGTGACGTAACTACATGTGCACAGGATTTTATTCATCCCACCACCAAGGAATGCTGAAAGCCTGTGAATGGCATTAAATCTGACCCTTGGCATTCCATCAGTATGAGTGCTACAAAAATCAACCAATTATATTGTCTTATTCTACCACATTGCACATGAAAGCGAGCATGTGATAGGCGGAAATGAGCAGCACAGACTGACGGTGCTTTCCACATACACGCCTGATAAGTGGTTTGGTTTGCTTTGTGCATAGAGAAGTGTATTATTTCTTACAAATCACCATATAAGAAAGTATTGTTTAGAAAATGTGTATATACTGTTATTAATTACTATTATGTATTGTTAATTGGATCCTTCAACCTCATTCAGTGTGTATTCACTATAGCATTGAAGGGTCAAAGTTCGGTGAGAGACCACCTATGCAGGCTGTCCATGAATTGGGATTAACCCTTTTTAACAAATCCTATTCTTTGACTAAATACCACCAGCAAGTGTCTTAATTGTGGCCTGCAGGATGTCTACCTCCACCATTGTGTGTTTCCTTTTTTTTTTTTTTTTTTTTTTTAAATGCGTTGGAACAAAGGTTAGGTTAGTCCAAAGACAGTTTAGAGTTGAATCCTAAAAAGAATGAGAAAGTTGTGTACAGAGGAGATTATTATCTGACGCACTTTGTAAATAATAATTGTATTCACTGATGGCCAGGGGGAGATGGATTTGTCTTTAAACGACTTGTGTACCACCAGGACCCGCTGTGATCATCATCTTTCCATTCCTGCTAATGTGACGGGCTCAGTTTATGCTTTTCATTGAACCTTCTACATGAAAATTTGAGTTTTGTAAAAAGCTAGTTAGATTGCAGCTGATGGTTTTTATGCGAAATAGAAAGTGCCAGGAAATCACGTTTTATTGAAGAAAAAATACTGGCCTTCAGATTCCTTAACAGTTGAAATACACATCGAGAAGATTTGTTTTAGATGCAGGATTTGCATTTCTGTCCATCCAGTCCTGAAATATACATGTCCCTGCCAGGTCGGCACCTTGACTTTTCTCTACTGGAGTTAATGCAGCCTGGTCATCTCCCCACCCAAGGCATGTGACTGGACAGTGAAGGAGCAGCAGAACAGGGATGAGTCCCCTCTTGTTCACTCTTCTGTAATTTTCAAGTCTTGAGAAGCACCTGATAAAATAATTCTTTGGGAAAATGCCTGTTACATTGATGGTCAGTGGGAGGAAAATCTCCTGTACAGTATTGGTCAGAATGTTGCCCTTCCAGAATGCTAGAAAGATCATTGGTGTCATGCTGCTTGCTCTTCCAAGTGGCCTTGGCCCTGGGAATGTGCAGGTTCAATCGGCCACTGCTCAAGGAATCCCTAGCATCCTTTCTCAACCTTTTCCCTCAGAGGTAACCTTGGAATAATTTGAAGGCCTCGGGGAACCCCTGCTAAAACTATTTTTTTTTTTTTTTTTTTTAGAAAGCAGGGTTAAAAATACTCCTTACATTGGGATCCAGTAGGAAAAATGCCCCTCTTACAGCGGTGGTTACATTACCACCTTTGAACACCGCTAAAAAAGATCATAGGTATCATGCAGATGGCTCAGGAACTGTGCAGGCATCATCAATCGGAAGGTCATTCAGCCGCAGCTCCTGGTACCCATAGCTACATCTGGAGAACCATGGCTGAGACTGGTTCCTCTATAGCGGCGGTCTCCAAATTGCAGTCCCTGGGCCAGATGTGGCCCTCTGTTTGCCTGTATCTGGCTCTTGGGGCACCATTCCTCCCACCGATGCCAATGACTGGGCACCGTTCCTCCCACAGACGCCAATGACAGGGCACAATTCCTACCTTGAATACCAACAGTGGGGCACTATTCCTTCCACTACATCCAATGATGGTGTATTGTTTGCTGATACAGACACCATGGCATCTTCTAACCCCACTGGCCTTAGTTTGGCTCCTCTAAATCCTCAAGGACAATAAACTGGCCCTTTGTTCAGAACGTTTGGATTCCGCTGCTGTATAGGAACCCTATGGTTCCACAGAATCATAACTACAGATACATTTAAGAGTTTGTGTAATGGATTTATGCTTTATTGTATATTAATAGGAAAAGTTTCAAAGAGCTGTTTGTGGGGATGGTTTTGAGTTGGCCCTTAAAGTTCCTACATAAAGCTTGGGTGTAAACAAAAATCCTAATTTAGAAGCTTTAGTTATTTTTGTTGGTGTAGTTCTAAAATATGAAGTTGTTGCCAATGTGAGATGAAATCCAGTTTTAAGGTGAGTGAGAAGGGCTGTAACAGATTGAAGTTCAGCAGCCATCTTGTCTCTTTGAATAATAGGCTTTCCAAAGCCTATCTAGCCATACAACTGCGAGGCAGTTAAATAGAGTGCAAACATTGATAAACTGTCTGTTCTGCTCTGTGCACTCCTCCAAATATTTTATACTGATTACACGTCTGAATATGGATCAGGGACAGCCAAACTGCAGCCATTGTCATGGCAACCTCCTGACTGAATATATTGCCGTTTTTACTGCCCGTCATATGAGGCGTGGAAGTGGGCAGCATGAATGAACCCAGGCCGGTAATACAAGCTCCTACAATTAGCATCCCCTGGCCTTTTATGAAGAAATTGTGAGGTAGAAGAGTTGGCAAGTGCAGCCTAATGATTCCGTTCTAAGTGTTAAATGAAGCGGGGCCCGAAGTCGGCTTTAAAACCTAGTTAGCAAGTGAAATCTGAAGAATTCCTTCACTTGATTTTTTTTTTTTTTTCCTCTCGTTGTAGACTCTGGAAGACTGTACTGCACCGAGATGGTGAATGTCACCGGCTCAGTGATCAACGTGTTGTGCCTTTTTTTTAATTATTTTTTTTCATTTTATTTCTTTTGATTATGATCTCCGTTTTGCTACGTGTGTTGAAATGGCTATGAAAGTTGAAGATTTCATGAATGATGTGCAGCTTTTAATTTTGAAGTGAATCTTTAAGCATAACCTCTTCTCTCCCTTCTTCCCCTTTTTATTTTTTTCAAAGTATTAAATAGCCTGAGGAAAGGTTAGACCAGGGTTTCTCAACCAGGGTTCCTCCAGAGGTTGCTGGGGGATTCTTGAGCAATGAGCAAGTTTCTTCCTCTCGTTTCTTCCTCTCGTTTCTTCCTCTCGTTTCTTCCTCTCGTTTCTTCCTCTCGTTTCTTCCTCTCGTTTCTTCCTCTCGTTTCTTCCTCTCGTTTCTTCCGCTCGTTTCTTCCGCTCGTTTCTTCCGCTCGTTTCTTCCGCTCGTTTCTTCCGCTCGTTTCTTCCGCTCGTTTCTTCCGCTCGTTTCTTCCGCTCGTTTCTTCCGCTCGTTTCTTCCTCTCGTTTCTTCCTCTCCGATAAGTTCCCACTGACACCATTCATCTTTGAGGTCATCTGTAAGGGAGTATTTTTCCCAATGACCACAAGAGTAGGGATCATTCTTCTCACTGACCATCACACTAATGTATCATGAGTTGTAGATCTAGTAATTATTAGTAGGGGCTCCCTGAAACCAGAAAGTTATTTCATGGGTTCCTCTGTGTTGAAAAGGTTGAGAGACTTGTTTTTTTTTTTTTCTTTTTATTGCTGTATGTGTCCTGTTGGGGAGAGTCAACACCCTCCGCCACCACCACCACCACCTGTTTTTGTATTGATGACCATTGGCACCAAAACAAGAGGTAAGGGGAAATTGTCTAGTGGTGGGCTACTGTCTAAGAGTGGATTTCCTAATACTTTGGGTTACCTTTTGGTGAAATTCAGAGTGGATCTTTAGTGTATATTTTAAAAATGTGTGAGAACGAAGGTTTTTCTATTGCAAAAGAGACATGCTAAGCTCTTCTGCAATAAAGACTCCTTACCTGCCTCCTGATAGAGTTTTTTTTAAACTGTGTGCTGTGCCTCGCATGAACGGTGGTTACGTCATCACGCCCATGGTAATTAGGATGGCTGAGCCTAGAATTGCTGGAGTGGTTGGGACATGGACATGTTTTTATGGACTTGCTGAAATAAAGGTGATTTTACTGGACATGCGGCCAACCAGAATTCTTTTTTGCTCATTTGTAATCTCTGATTGACGGGGGCCATGATGGATCTGAAATGACAGGTGCTCTTTAAATGTAAGGACTTATTTATTCCTATTTAAAATAATAAGCTGTCAGGTTAGTAAAACAGCAATATCAGAACTGTAGTGTACATAGATTTGCAAAACATTGGGATAAAGGAATATTCCTGAACTTTGTTTTATCTCATGGTTACTGTAAAATTGTGTGAATGCATCAATGCAGTGCATGTTATTTCAGCTTGCAGAGCTTGGATTCATTGAATGGGTTTACCAAAAATGTAAATATTGCAAAGTATACAGCCTAATGCTACATAACTAAGCTCCATTTCAGGCTGAATAAACTAAATTATTAATGTATTTTAAATAGAAACCTAGCTTTAGACAGATTTTTACTCCAAAAGCATTTTTATTAAAATAAATTTGATATTAAATTAAATTAATCCATGTGGGGGTTTTTAATTTTTTTTTTTTAATCATTGATTTTTATCCACCCTGAAAGGTGTGCATTCTAGTGTGAATGAGCCCTCTCAGCTTAGCTTGATTGCCGTGTCTGTGCTTCAATTATGACAACTGAATAGACGGTTATACCTCTGCGTACGTTTTTTTTTTTCTCATGTCCATAGCGTGCCTGCAACTCTTCTATTTTTATCGTGCGTGGCTTCGCTGTTTTGGGTAATGTGATTAATAATTGCTGAAGTCACCACGCCAGACCGTATTATAAATGACATTTTGTTATTCAGCCAATCGGTTTGAGGCTTTTTGCGCCGCTCCAGACACTGCTTCGCTGCTAACTATATGTCACTTGTACACTGGAGCGTTTAAAATATAGCAAGTGGAGGAAATGAAATATGACTTTTTTTTTTCTTTCTTCTGTTCACGTTTCTCATTGTTGTTCTGCCGCTTGTTCCTTATGTCAAAGGTCAGTAGCTTGTAGCAGCCAATCAGAATACACCTTGCACTGATAAGCCTATAGTAAACCCAGATCTGATTGTTCTCTATCACTTCACTTTGTGCCCTATAATGGATCACTGTATTGTCTTATCGAGCAAGGGTAGTAAAAGATCATTATTGATGCTTTGTCATTTAGGGATGCCCTCATTTTAATAGACTGTTGCTTTAAATGACAATGTCACTTTTAGTAAAGTGTTTTTTTTTTTTTTGGGCCCTTTCTCACATGTGAGTTGCAGCATTAAAGTGATTGTAAGCTATCACCTTGTAAAACAACCCATTTGGTCTATAACTGAAATGGAAAGCAAAACATGTGTATAGAAAAAGATAAATTTCAGCTGGGGGGAGGAGGAAACAGCAGCACACTGAGCTTCCAAGTGAATGACTGTCCAGGGGGGGCGTGTCAGGACAGGTCTGATTTATTGGAGGTGAGCACACGGAGTTCCCAGCACAGCTAGAGAACTGACCACGGTGTGTTCTCATGCTTAGTGTTGTCAGTTTCTAATAGAGCAGACTGGCAGAAGAACCATGGATTTTTCACAAAAGAAGCAATACAAAGGGAACAGGATACTTCAGCCACATATCGGGGATATGAAATGCCTAGGGTAAGGAACACTTTAATACTGGTTGCTCCAATATATGCCAGTGCACCAGCTCTGTGTGCGTTGTGTTGCGGTGCCATTCATTGTGAATAGCTAATGTAACAGCCTAATGTTCTGTAAGGTAGAGTGCAACATGGCAGCGTACCACTGCATTTTTAAGTGTGTATCCCGCTTGCGCCATTTTATTTATTTTGATAAGGCTGTACTCCTTTGCATGACCCTGGCTTCCATAGCGATGACTAGCCTGCAGCCTTATGTTGACCATAAGTTGCAAATTCGATTTGTATAATCTTATTTTAGGTCTTCCAGCTATGTAGTACAGCCTATTTGAATGGGCAGCACAAATTTAAATGGAAAATTTAAATTTTCAATTTAGGTCCTCATGCTACATAGTGGTAAGTGTGTTTTGATATTTTAGGTAGGTCCTCTGCACTATATAGTCTTGGTATGTCTGAAGCAAATGTGTTTTGATATTTTAGGTATGTCCTTCATATTACATAGTCTTGGTAAGTTGGAAGGAAATTGGTTGATGGTTTAGGCAAGTCTTCTATACTACATAACCTTAGTAAGTTTGAAGGCAATTGTTGGACAGTTAGGTCGTCATACTTGCATAGTCTTGGTAAGTCTAAGGCTGGCCAAATATGAGTCAGTTCTTTTTCGTTTAGCCATTGAGTTGAATGAAAAGACAGACCCGGTTCCCCCATCCACACATTCAAGGTGGATGGGGGGAATCCTCCCCGCTGTGTCTTTGTATTCTGACAGCGAGGAGACTCCTTCACCGTTGGAATACACAGATCAGCGCTCTTTTGGTTTGGCTGAGTGGGGCTGTCTGTGCGTGATGTTTTGTGTGTTTTTAGTATGAAAAATTTAATAAACGTTGAAAAATTTCTCCACAGGGTGGTTCTACAGAAGTTGATCGCTAGACCAAGTGTGTTTAATCACACTGACCTACATGGCTCGACATTTGGCCGGTCCCTGCCAAACCGGACAAATTTTGATTCATGGCTGGCATGAGGGAACTTTGGCCGGCTTTAGTGGCTAGTCCATGTCTCCTTTGTTCTCATCTTTAGTATTCCCTAGGAGACGGCTGGGATGTAGGGAGAAAGAGTTGGTGACATGCCAGCTCATAGTAAAGAGGGCATTTCATCTGCCCATACTACAACTGTGTGTTTTTGGCAATCCTGTGGTTGTGGTAGTAAGGTGTAGATCTGTATGATTGAGGTGGAGGATGGTTCCTGTACTACTGCAGGTCACTATAAGGGAAGTCATCCATTTAATAGAGAGGTCACATTCCACAGGGTATTAGAATGTTTGTTTGCAAAGGGCTATTGATGGGCTCTGCCTGTCCAGTGATGGAGGAGGGGATGTAAAAAGAGTGGCTCCTTAGAAAAGATTGTGTACTCTCCAGGGTTGCACAGGGTGGGCTGGAATCCCTTAGCACTGTATGTCTTGTATAATGCACAAACCCTATACTATTCTATTCATGTCATGATATGGCTTTCTGTGTTTGTGAACTGGAACTGGCGTCATCGGGAAGTGAGTGCTGGAGGCCTCTGTCTACTGTTCAAGTGACCATTGGGACTTTTAGGAACACCCGGCATTCATTCACACTTCATAAATAGAAAAAAATTAAAAAATCACCATTTAAACATTTACGTTGCCGCTTGTAGTGGTAGGAACTCATATTGAAATGCTGACTAACTTCATCATTTGTGTTATTTCTCGCCTCTATACAATACTGCTCAATATAATGCCCATTCATGCACCTACTAACTTCATCATTTGTGTCTTACAGCATCCTGGTCTAGCAGGCTTCATATTGGCCACATCGCCCTCATCCTCTCCCTTTTCCCTACAATGCCACCCACATTCATGCCCATTTACAACTAAAATTCCCATTGCATGATGGGAATTGTAGCCCCTTCCAATGGTGCAGCACATAGTGGAACTGACATGGCTTCTTGCTATAGATGTCTCCTCTAGGTGCCTGGTCTTAGCTGCTTTTGATCAATGGAAAAAGTTGTCACAGAAATAGGGTCATTTTGTCCTAAGCTGAATTTTTTTTTTTTTTTTATTAGAATGTTTGTAATGTACATATATAACCAAACTTGTCACGAGGGACCAGCAGTCTTGGGTTTTGCAGAAAGTGTTTTCTAAAGTTGCTTTGTGTATAGTTTGCTTGCAGATAGTCCAGCAACCCCCCTCCGGGCCCAAGGTGTCACATATTGCAGATAGTCCAGCTCTTCCTCAGCCTCAAGGCGTCACGTGTTGCAGATAGTCCAGCTCTTCCTCAGCTCCAAGGCGTCACGTGTTGCAGATAGTCCAGCTCTTCCTCAGCTCCAAGGCGTCACGTGTTGCAGATAGTCCAGCTCTTCCTCAGCTCCAAGGCGTCACGTGTTGCAGATAGTCCAGCTCTTCCTCAGCTCCAAGGCGTCACGTGTTGCGGATAGTCCAGCTCTTCCTCAGCTCCAAGGCGTCACGTGTTGCGGATAGTCCAGCTCTTCCTCAGCTCCAAGGCGTCACGTGTTGCGGATAGTCCAGCTCTTCCTCAGCTCCAAGGCGTCACGTGTTGCGGATAGTCCAGCTCTTCCTCAGCTCCAAGGCGTCACGTGTTGCGGATAGTCCAGCTCTTCCTCAGCTCCAAGGCGTCACGTGTTGCGGATAGTCCAGCTCTTCCTCAGCTCCAAGGCGTCACGTGTTGCGGATAGTCCACCTCTTCCTCAGCTCCAAGGCGTCACGTGTTGCGGATAGTCCAGCTCTTCCTCAGCTCCAAGGCGTCATCCCTTATTAGCAGCAGATATTTTCTCTCTATGATGTGAAAATATTTAAAAAGAAAATATGTTCCCTGTTTTGAAATGGCTCTTCTTTCCCTTAGATGGGACAATAAAACATATGGGCCTGGTTTATGCAGTGTGTGTGGGGAACGTAATTACCTCCATGCTTGAGTTTCTGTGAACCCGAGTGGGGTCTGTTATTTTGTTTACAATGACAGATGCACGCCTCGAAGTTCAGATCTGTAAATTTGGCACAGGCCTACTTTTTTAAATGTAGTTTTGAGAAAGACAGATCGACTTTTCTGAGCTGCTAGGGGAAAAAAAAAAGAATAAAGAGCCCAATAGTATCTGTGCTTTAATATGGCTGAATAAGTCATTATAATTTTATGTGTAAGGAAGAGTCTCTCCTGTTACTCCAGATGGTGCGAGGATTTTTTGTGTGCTTGTACTAATAAAATGCAACATTAAATCTTCACTCGGCGCGTGTTTCCATTCCTATTCTATTGTCCCTGAGTGACAAGATAACAACATTCGTTTCTCCCAGAAATGTCGGAAAATTATTTGTCTCTAAAAATACCGTACATAGGGGAAGATTGTTTTCTCATTACCTTTTATTTTTTTAACATATTAAATGGTCTATTCAGTGATTTAAACTTGTAACCACTCCAAAGAAGAAAGAGGAAAAGCTAAATTTTTTTTTTTTTTTTTTTACGTTCTTAATTTAAACTGTAGATAACAATCAGCCGTAACATTATGACCACTGACATGTAAAGTGACTAACATTGATTATCTCTTTACAACGGCACTTGAAAGTGGATAGGATATATTGGGCAGCAAGTGAACATATTTGTCCCTGAAGTTGATGTGTTGAAAGCAGAAAAATGGACAAGCATAGGGATTTGAGGGACTTTCACAAGGGCCAAATTGTACTAGCTGGACAACTGGGTCTGAGCAACTCCAAAACTGCAGCTCTTTATTTTTTACAGGTACTAATATATCTGCCAGCATGTCTTTAGCGTGTGGCAGGAAACCAGAGTACTTGGGGGAAACCCACGCAGGCACAGGGAGAACATGCAAATTCCAGGCAGGTAGTGCTGTGGTTGGGATTTGAACCGCTGACCCTAGTGCTGCTAGGTGGAAGTGCTCACCACTTAGCCACTGTGCTGCCCAAGCTCTTGTGGGATGTTCCTGGTCTGCCATGGTCGGGACCTACCAAAAGTGGTCCAAGGCAGGAAAACCAGCAAACTGGTGAAAGGGATGTGGACGGCCAAAGCTTATTGATGTGCATGGGAAGCAAAGGCTGGCCCATGTAGCCTGATCCTATAGAAGGTCCACTGTAGCTCAAATGGGTAAAAAGTTAATGCTGGGAAACTAGAAGCCATCAAGTCTGTCAATTTGACGGACATGAAACTGATATTCCAACAAAATCACACATTTGAACATTTATTAGCCACCAACACCTGGACGGACAAGTATACTACTGTGCCTTAATTTGATCGCTACAGCTGTTTCTTACCTGTTTCTAGCGTTGTTACTGATAAGTCGCATCACTATCAACAGTTATTTTAAGTGCCCTTTGCATATCGGCAATATAAACATAAATATGTTCATCAACATCCACTTGTGTGTAAGCTTTTTGTAAACTCCTTTCTGTTTTTTGTTCCTTGTTTACATGTAAAGCTAAACTTTTCTGAATAATAAAAACTATTGATATAAAAAAAGTTAATCCTGGTGTCATCACAGTTTGTTCCATATGGGGCTCAAGTCCATAGTCAAAAGCACCTACAATGGTCACGTGAGGTCAGGAAGTGAACCATGGCACAATGGAAGAAGATGGCCTGGGCTGATGAATTCAGAAATGGTTTGAGGAATACATCAACAAGTTTGAGGTGTTGATTTGGTCTCCAGGTTCTCCAGATCTCAGTTTGTTTGAGCATCTGTGGGATGGTGGAATGTGCTGGAAAAACAAGTCCGATCCATGGAGGCCCCACCTCGCAGGATTTCAAGGATCTACTACTTGGCTTGGTGCCAGATACCACAGCATACCTTCAGCGTTCTAGTGTGGTGTCCATGCCAGGATGGGATTTGGTGAGTGGTCATAATTTTTCTGACTGATCTGGAGGAGTTTGATCTCAATTTTTAGATTCGAGTAGTAATGCCAGTCCTTTCCATAATACTTTTTGATGATTAACTGATATAAATTAGAATTATTTTTGGAACTGCTTGGAGTTAGGCGAGGAGTGACGAGGGTCGTAATGAAGTACAAGGTATGAGGATGTGTGAATGAACTTGCATCACGTGCGCAGTCCGTCTCTTCAAGCATTGGAGGTGAGCAGGATCAGATGCTGCCTTCATGTATGGATGTCTGAGCGATGACAGCAAACCACTAGTTTAATTATTAGGAAAATTTTTCAGGATGGATTTCATAAGAAGTTTTCATTTTTTTTTTTTTTTTTTTTTCCGTCTTTTTTAATCTGTGGCATGAGTAAACTTGTTATGTACCTTGTAACCGCTGGGTGACTCCTTTTTGTGGGAGTGTGGAGGCGAGTCTTTGGTTGGGGCTGATACTTCTGTGTACTTTTCCCAGAAGGCCGCGCTTCCTTTCATTTTCTACTGTACAGCTGGAACAAGGAGCCAGTGTACGAGCGTGATTTAAAGTTCTCCTGACAAGAGGCATGTGTGAAAATGTTCCCAGTATTCTGCATCTGATTGTTCAATAGATCTAAGCCCTCACTGGATGCCATTTCTTTTGCTAAAGTACTGCGTATCAAAAAAAATTATTACCATGCTTTTTCCTTTTTTTTATAGAAGTAAATCCTCAACATTTTGTAACTTCACACCTTGAGCACAATAGAAATAAACCTCCTCCAGTAAACTATTTGTTAGAATTCTTGTCCTAGCACTTGCTGTTTACAACTTTCAATTAGATGTGCACCAAATTTTGGTGCCGAAAACTGAAAATTCAGGATGCACTTGGCCGAAAACTGAAAATAAGTTTAAAAAAAAAAAAAAGTTTACTACCCAGATCTAAATTGAGATCAGACTCCTCCCAGATCTGCCACACCACTAGACCTCTGAAGGTATGCTGTGGTATCTGGCACCAAGCCCTGTAGCAGATCCTTTAAGTCGGGGATCTTCAAACTACGGCCCTCCAGCTGTTGCAGAACTACACATCCCATGAGGCATTGTAAAACTCTGACATTCACAGACATGACTAGGCATGGCGGGAATTGCAGTTCCTGAACAACTGGAGGGCCATAGTTTGAAGACCCCTGCTTTTAAGTCCTGTAAGTTGTGAGGTGTGGATCGGACTTGTTTTCCAGCACATTCCACCATCCCACAGATGCTCAAATAAATTGAGATCTGGGGAATTTGAGATCAAACTTGTTGATGTAATCCTCAAATCATTTTTGAATTTGTCAGACTAGGCCCACCTT